>NC_026007.2:28458826-28539340 GCF_000442705.2 Elaeis guineensis
GGACGAATCCTACCTGTAGCTGGAGTCAGAGGCGAAGCCCGGATCCCATAGGAGCTCTGATGAAGCTTTCTTGCAGTTGAAGTCGGAGATGGAGTCCGACTCCCATAGGAGTCCGGACGAAGTTTACCTACAGTTGAAGTTGGAGATGGAGTCCAGCTCCCGTAGGAGTCCGGATGAAGTTTACCTTCAGTTGCAGTTGGAGACGGAGTCCGGCTCCCGTAGGAGTCCGGACGAAGTTTGCCTGCAGTCGAAGTTGAAGATGGAGTCCGGCTCCCGTAGGAATCCGGACGAAGTTTACCTGCAGTCGAAGTTGGAGACGGAGTCTGGCTCCCGTAGGAGTCCGGACGAAGTTTGTCTGTAGTTGAAGTTGGAGATGGAGTCCGACTCCCGTAGGAGTTTGGACGAAGTTTACCTGCAGTAGAAGTTGGAGATGGAGTCCGGCTTCCGTAGGAGTCCGGATGAAGTTTGCCTGCAGTCGAAGTTGGAGATGGAGTCCGGCTCCCGTAGGAGTCCGGACGAAGTTTACCTGCAGTTGAAGCTGGAGACGGAGTCCGGCTCTCGTAGGAGTCCGGACGAAGTTTGCCTGCAGTCGAAGTTAGAGACGAAGTCCAGCTCCCGTAGGAGTCCGGACGAAGTTTACCTTCAGTTGGAGTAGGAGACAGAGTCCGGCTCCTGTAGGAGTCTGGACGAAGTTTGCCTGCAGTTGAAGTTGGAGACGGAGTCTGGCTCCCGTAGGAGTTCGGACGAAGTTTACCTGCAGTCGAAGTTGGAGACGGAGTCCGACTCCCGTAGGAGTCCGGATGAAGTTTACCTGCAGTTGAAGCTGGAGACGGAGTCCGGCTCCCGTAGGAGTCCGAACGAAGTTTGCCTGCAGTCAAAGTTGGAGACGAAGTCCGGCTCCCGTAGGAGTCCGGATGAAGTTTACCTTCAGTTGGAGTTGGAGACGGAGTCTGGCTCCCATAGGAGTCCGGACGAAGTTTACCTTCAGTTGGAGTTGGAGACAGAGTCTGACTCCCGTAGGAGTCCGGACGAAGTTTACTTTCAGTTGGAGTAGGAGACGGAGTCCGGCTCCCGTAGGAGTCCGGACGAAGTCTCCCTGCCGTCGCAGGTCGGACGCCGGTAGAATCTCCGTGGGGTCATTCCTAACACGAACTTCGGCTGGAGGGGTTCTATAACCAACAATTATTATTATATTTATTTATTTATTATATATATTTTTATTTATTTATTTATTTATTTATTTTTCTTCTTTTTCTTTTCTTTTCTTTTTTTTTTCTTTTTCTTCTTTTTCTTCTGTTCTTCTTCTCGGCTCCTTCCACGTCGGAACAGAGGACTGGCGTCCCCTCCTTTCGTCGGGCCATTCAGGCCACGGCTGCCACGGTGGAGACCGGCGGTAGAGGGAGGCCACTCCCTTAGTTTCGGAGAAGCATGGCCGACGGTCGATTGCGATCGTCGGTGTCAGAAAATCCAAGAGAAAAGAGGCCAAAACAGGGGTCTCTTTCCCGACCAAAAATTGGCGACACCCGTCGTTGGCAGTCACGTGCAAAGGTACGTGAGGAAGGAGAAGGAAGAGAGGAAAGGAAGGAAGACTTACTTCGGCCTCCGGTGATCCCACTGACAAGCAATCACGACAAGAACAAAACGATGTCCGCGGCTCCAAATCGAAAAATCAGGGAGAAGGAGAGGGGAAGAGGGCCGATGATCGATTTCTAAGGAAAGGGGAGGTCTTTTTGTAGAGGGCCCTAGGACTTCGAGAGGTCCTAGGACTCCCGATTCGCCCAGGTCTCGTCGGAGAAGAAGACTCCTATCGGGAGTCTTCTTCCCGATTTTTCCTCTATTTTTTTTTTCCTGGGCTTGGGTCTTGCTAGATGGGCTTGGGCTTTAGGCTATAACATTCTTCACCCCTAAAAGAAATTTCATCCTCGAAATTTTTTATACCTGTGGTTTCGAAGAGCTGGGGATATTTTTGCTTCATTTCTTCCTCTAGCTCCCAAGTAGCTTCTCTTTTCGAATGTCGACTCCACTGTACCTTGACATAAGGAATGTTGCGACGTCTCAGCACCTGTTCTTTACGATCCACGATCCGTATCGGATATTCTTCATATGATAGATTTTTTCTGGCTTGCACTGGTTCAAGTTCTACGATGTGACTTGGGTCTGGTAAATATTTCTTTAACATCAAAACATGAAAAATATTATGTACTCCTGCAAGTGAAGGTGGTAAGGCAAGTCTATAAGCCACCTCACCAATTCTTTCCAAAATCTCAAACGGACCCACATATCTAGGATTCAATTTACCACGAATGCCAAATCTTGAGATTCCTTTTGAAGGAGATACTTTGAGAAATACACGGTCACCGACTTGAAATTCTAATTTTCATCTCCTGTTATCTGCATAACTTTTCTGTCTGCTTTGTGCTGCCCCAAGTCGTTCTTTAATTAATTGAATCTTCTCGACTGCTTGTTGAACAAGTTTGGGACCCAATATTCTTCGCTCACCAACATCATCCCAGTGAATCGATGATCGACATCTTCTACCATATAATGCTTCATAAGATGCCATACCAATGCTAGCCTGATAACTATTATTGTAAGTGAACTCAATCAAAGGTAGATGCTCATCCCATGAACTTTTCATATCCAAAATACAGGTTCTCAACATATCTTCTAAGATCTGAATAGTTATCTCTGACTGACCATCAGTCTGTGGATGAAAAGCTGTACTGAAATTTAATTTTGTTCCTAATGCCTTGTGTAAGCTCTTCCAAAACTGTGATACAAATCTGGTGTCTCGATCCGATATGATGGTCACTGAAATTCTATGTAGCCTTACAATTTCTTTCATATACAATTTTGCTAGTCTTTCCAAAGTAAATCTAACTTTAATTGGTAGAAAGTGTGCAGACTTTGTCAATCGGTCCACAATCACCCAGGCTGCATCATTTTTACTGGGAGTCTTCGGTAGTCCAGTTACAAAATCCATAATGATATGTTCCCACTTCCATACTGGAATATCAAGAGGTTGAAGTAGTCCCACAGGTCTCTGATGTTCAGCTTTAACTTGTTGACACACCAAACATTGAGCCATGAATTGAGTGATCTCTCTCTTCATATTATTCCACCAGTACATTTCCTTTAAGTCTCTATACATCTTAGTACCTCCCGGATGAACTGTATAACCAGTCTGATGTGCCTCCTGAAGTATTTCATGCTTGAGTACTGAATCATTGGGTATGTAAATCCTATTTTTGAATCTCAACGAACCATCTTCATGTATCTTGAATTCAGATTGAACACCAGCTTCCACTGAATTTCTTATTTTCATTAGTTGTGGATCATCATTCTGGCCAACTGTAATTCTTTCAATGAGTGTTGGCTGAACCCTCATGTTGGCTAACCATACTGTTGAGTCATATATTCGGATGTCTAATTCCAATTTTTTTATATCCTCCAATAATTGGCTTGGATGTGTGATTAAAACTGCCAAATTTCTCACAGATTTTCTACTAAGGGCATCAGCAACAACATTAGCTTTTCTCGAATGATAATGGATTGTTAAATCATAATCCTTCAACAGTTCTAACCACCTTCTCTATCTCATGTTTAATTCTTTCTGCGTAAAAATATACTTCAAACTCTTATGATCAGTAAACACTTCACACTGCGCACCGTATAAGTGATGTCTCCAAATTTTTAAGGCAAAAATCACTGCAACTAGTTCCAAATCATGTGTCGGATAATTCTGTTCATATGGTTTCAATTGTCTTGAGGCGTAGGCCACTACCTTACCATGTTGCATCAATACACAGCCGAGTCCCTTTTTAGATGCATCACTATATATTGTGAATCCTTCATCTCCTATTGGTATAGTAAGGATAGGGGCTGAAACTAACCGTTGTTTTAACTTTTGAAAACTCTGTTCACAATCTTTGGTCCACTCAAATTTAATCTCTTTTTGAGTAAGACGAGTCAAAGGTGCAGCTATGCAGGAGAATCCTTCTACAAATCATCTGTAATATCCTGCCATTCCCAGAAAGCTTCGAATCTCGGAGATATTTGTAGGTCTGTTCCACTGCATCACAGCTTCCACTTTTGCTGGATCTACAGAAATTTCATCTTTAGATATGATGTGTCCTAAAAAAACTATTTTGTCCAGCCAAAATTCACACTTCTTAAATTTGGCATAAAGCTTTTCTTTCCTCAATATTTGTAGTACACACCGTAAATATTCTTCATGCTCCAATTTGCTTCTTGAATAGATCAAGATATCGTCAATAAATACGACAACAAACTTATCAAGATAGGATCTGAATATTCTGTTCATTAAATCCATAAAGGCTGCTGGAGCATTGGTTAACCCAAAAGGCATCACTAGAAATTCATAATGTCCATAACGAGTTTTAAATGCAGTCTTTGGTATGTCCTCTATTTTGATTTTTAACTGATGATATCCTGAACGAAGATCAATTTTAGAAAAGACTTGTGCACCTTGCAGCTGATCAAACAAATCATCGATTCGAGATAGAGGATACTTATTTCTGATAGTACTCTTATTCAACTCTCTATAGTCGATACAAAGTCTCATACTACCATCCTTCTTCTTCACAAATAAGACTGGAGCTCCCCAAGGAGATACACTAGGCCTTATAAAACCTTTATCCAATAAATCCTGTAATTGGTCTTTTAACTCCTTCAACTCCATAGGGGCCATTCTGTAAGGAGCTTTAGAAATCGGACTGGTATTGGGTGCCAACTCAATGGTAAATTCAATTTCTCTGTCTGGTGGTAGTCTGGTTAAATCATCAATGAATACATCCAAAAATTCATTTATGATAGGAATATCCTGTAACTTCAATTCATCATATTCTTTATTCTTTATTGATACTAGGTAACCTCTATATCCCTTTCTTAACATCTGTCTAGCTTGCACAAATGAAATAATACGTGGAGGGGTGGTTCCTGTACTTCCATCAAAACTGAATGTTAATTCTTTCGGTATGTGAAAGTTTACTCTCTTTCCATGACAATCTACAGAGGCATGATAAGTAGCCAGCCAATCCATTCCTAGAATGATATCGAAATCATGCATATCTAGGACCACCAAATCTGTCTGTAATTCTCTTTCTCCTATTCTGAAACTACATGACTTGCACACACTTTCGGTACTCAGAATACCACCTACTGATGTCTCAACATATAATTTGATTTTCATGGGTTCACGTACTATATCATGTTGTCTAATAAAAGTAGTGGATATAAAGGAGTGTGTAGCACCAGAATCAAATAAAACTGAAGCATGAATATCAGATACAGGAATGATACCTATCACCACAGCATTTGAGGCCTGAGCATCCTGTTGTGTGAGTGCATAGATCCTTCCTTGAGTTTTCGGCCTTTGACCTCCGTCCTTTGTTTGTGTGGGTCTATTTTCATCTATCTAGGGGCAATCTGCAAATCTTGTGTCCTTTTTGTCCACATCTAAAACATGAACCAGTATTCCATGGGCAATTAGAAGACTCATGCTCTCTTCGGTCACATCTCAAACATCTAGCTGCCTCATTCTCACGATTCTTATCAATTGCTAGCTTCTTTGCTAGACCCTTATTGTTCTGATTTTGTCCTTGAGTTCCACTAAGCCTATTTCTCTTCTTCTGATTCCGTTCTCACTCCGTATGAGCTTCATTAACTTCCCTCTCAATTATTAGAGCTTTGTTCACAACTGAGGCATAAGTAGTTAGCTCATAGGGTATAACTTATTTTTTAATTTCTATCTTCAGTCCTATTTCAAATTTATGTACTCTGTCTTATTCAATCTCAACTAATCTTGGAACAAACTTGGCTAACTCTGTGAATTTAGCTTCATATTCTGCAACGGATCTGTTCCCCTGTTTCAGATGAATGAACTCCTGCTCTTTCTGTATTCTGACACTTCGGGGGAAGTACTTGTCAAAGAATTCATCTCGAAATCTCTCTCAAGTGAGAGGTATCCTATCGTGCTCATATTTTTGTTCCAATATACGCCACCAGTTGTATGCCTCGCCTTGTAACAGATATGCTGTGAAGCAGATCTTCTCTTCATCGTGGTATTCTTGCACGGCGAATGCCTTCTCCATTTTCATAATCCAGTTATCTGCTTCTAGTGGCTCGATGGTCCCTTTGAAGGCTGGAGGGGCTAGTTTCTTAAACTCGACGATATTGTTTCTCTACATCGGGTGTTCTCTATGTCCAGGTGTCGGTGGAAAATGCTGACGTGGCTGTACATGTTGTTGTTGAAGTAACTGTTGCTGTGTTTGAACTACTCCGATCAAGGTTTGCATTAGTTGAGTCATATTCGGCACCTCCTGTACTGTTGGAGTATTTTCGGTAGGATAAAGGATTCCCTCCTGCTGAGTTGTGCCGCTATTTAATTGGGGAGTGTTATCGCCAAGTGGATTTGATGTCCCTCCTACCGCTCTTTGAGTATTCTTCGCTCGTCGTGGAGGCATATTGACCTATGATAAATTTGAGATAATAACTTATCCTTAATAAGGTTATAACTTACTTGTGACAGGTCAAATCATAATCATCATAACTAACCTTTCAATTTCCTAATATCTACCCATCACTCACTCACTCTATTCTACATGTCTCTATCTATCTACTTATGCTCTGATACTATATTAATTGTCACACCCCCGACCCGAGATTTGAATCGAGGGTCATGGCAACCGCCGCATACTCATAGAAAACTTTTCCTATAAGCATGCAAGGCATCTCATCATGATATCTTACACATAAAGTTAAATCATTTTTTTTAAATTATTAACAAATCAAACCTTAGTTCAAATAACAAATCAAAACTCAATGTTCAAAAAAAAAATAATTGTCTGACAAAGTCAACACTAAAAAAAATAAAAATCTTGAATCAATTCTGAGAAAATCCTAAATCAATGAGCTAACTCCATCTTTAATCGCTCTCCCAACTGAAATCCTGTATCACGCTAATTTTTTGGATCTGTAAGAAAAACATAAAACTTATCATGAGCTAAATAGCCCAGTAAGCAGTGTATACCTTTAACTGAATAAATCAGGCAAATAATACTATACATATCGATTTACTAATAATAACAAAATCAATATATAATTTCATGAAATCATATTCATACTATCAAATATATATAAAATTCAATTCATCATAATTTCAAATTTTTGCTTTCCATCTTAAATTCATCAATTTCTTAAGTTCTTCTTACCAACCATGACTATGACCACATTATCCCTGTGGCAGGGTCATAATACTACGTATCTGCTTGCGGTGGGCTGCGAATCATCTGGCAGCCAAGTCCTTTGGAACCGCTGGTCTCTCTGGCGGTTTGTCGCTGGTCTCACTGGTGACATGTCGCTGGTCTCGCTGGCGACATAAACTTTCAAGATAATCAATTGCCAACGTATATGCCCCCATTGGCGGGGTACTTAACACAGTCAGGTTGTCAATTTCATATTGTCTTTCAATTTCATATATTATTTTCAAAAATAATATAAATAAATAATATTCGAGTCAAATCAATCATATCATTCTTTATGATCATACATCATCATAATAATTGTTCAACAAATAACTTCAATAATTTCTACAACTAACTTTAATCATAAATAATTTCAACAAATATTTTAATAAATAATTTCAATCACAAGCATGCATAAATTTATTTAATTCAGAATTTATAATTTACCAGATAAATTCAATAAAAATAAACACTACTTACCTCAAAAGAAAATCCAAACTAAAAATTCTAGGAATCTTGAAAATCCTTCTCTGAATCTGATACGTCAAATATCATATTTTTAATCAAAATTTCATCGAATTAAAAATAATTAAAATTATTAAAATCTAATGTCTCTTCATGGATCAACTTAATGATAGCATCCAGGATTTTCGGACTAATCCATGAAAACCTTACTTATATTTCTTTTAATTATTATTATTATTATATTTATTTATTTATTTTATTATTTATTTATTTATTTATTTATTATTTTTTTCTTCTTTTTCTTTTTTTTTTTCTTTTTTTTTTTCTTTTTCTTTTTTTTCTTCTGTTCTTCTTCTCGGCTCCTTCCACGTCGGAACAGAGGACCGGCGTCCCCTCCTTTTGTCGGGCCATTCAGGCCGCGGCCGCCACGGTGGAGACCGACGGCAGAGGGAGGCCACTCCTCCAGTTACGGAGAAGCATGGCCAGCGATCGATTGCAATCGCCGGCACCAGAAAATCCAAGGGAAAAGAGGCCAAAACAGGGGTCTCTTTCCCGACCAAAAATCGACGACACCCATCACCGGCAGTCACGCGCAAAGGTATGGGAGGAAGGGGAAGAAAGAGAGAAAAGGGAGGAAGACTTACTTCGGCCTCCGGTGACCCCACCGGCGAGCAATCACGGCAAGAACAAAACGGTGTCCGCGGCTCCGAATCAAAAAATCAGGGAGAAGGAGAGGGGAAGAGGGCCGATGATCGATTTCTAAGGAAAGGGGAGGTCTTTTTATAGAGGGCCCTAGGACTTCGAGAGGTCCTAGGACTCCCGATTCGCCCGGGTCTCACCGGAGAAAAAGACTCCTATCGGGAGTCTTCTTTCTAATTTTTCCTCTATTTTTTTTTTTTTGGGGCTTGGGTCTTGCTAGATGGGCTTGGGCTTTAGGCTATAACAAAAGTATTTGTCAGTCTTAAGGCAATCTTTTTGGAAAGGGAGTTCCTTGGTGAAGGGACTATTGCCTCTAAGGTCGAACTTGATAAAATTCGATAGGTGAAAAATCTGACGCAAATTGCTGAACTTGAATCGGATTTGATTAGATCAGATCTGGAGCCCTTTGTTCAAGCACCCTTAAGGTGATCTGGTAGAGAACCACGTCAACCGGATAGATACTATGGTTTCTTGGTTCGGGACGATGATTCTATCGAACTTGATGAAAATGATGAGGATCTGATCACCTACATGGATGCAATGCAGAGACCCGACTCTGAGAAATGGCTAGAGGCCATAAAATTCAAAATCGAGTCTATGAAGGTCAACGATGTGTGGACATTGGTTGACCCACCCGAAGGAGTAAAACTCATAGGGTGTAAGTGAGTCTTCAAGAGGAAGAGGGGCGTAAATGGAAAGGTGAAAACCTATAAAGCCCGTCTGATTGTCAAGGGATATCATCAACGTTATGGTACAGACTATGATGAGATATTTTCTCCTGTGATAATGCTCAAATCCATTCGGATTATGCTTGCGATAGCTGTCCATCTGGACTATGAAATCTGACAGATGGATGTGAAGACAGCTTTCCTAAATGGAGAGCTGGACGAAGAGGTGTATATGATACAACTTGAAAGATTCACATCTACAGATGAGTCTAAGGTGTGTAGGCTACAGAGGTCCATTTATGGACTTAAGCAGGCATCCCGAAGTTGGAACATACATTTTGATAGAACGATCAAGACGTATGGCTTCGTTAAGAACGGAGAAGAGCCCTGCATTTATAAGTGGGCTAATGGTCCAGTAGTAGTATTTCTTGTATTGTATGTGGATGATATTCTCTTAATCGAGAATGATATCCCTGCATTACAGGGAATAAAGATTTGGCTGTCGTCATAATTCTCCATGAAGGATCTGAGAGAAGCTTCCTACATCCTAGGGATGAGGATCTATAGGGATAGATCTAAAAGGCTGCTTGGCTTATCCCAGTCCACGTACATTGATACTATGCTGAGAAAGTTCAGTATGAAGAATTTCAAGAAAGGCTATTTACCGATAGGCCATGAAATTTCTCTCTCGAAGAGGGATTGTCTGACAACACCTCAAGAGAGAGAATGTATGGGTAGAATTTCATATGCTTCGACAGTGGGATCTATCATGTACGTCATGATATGTACATGACCAGATGTGGCATACTCACTAGGGGTAGTAAGTAGATACCAATCTGATCCAAGAGAGAATCACTGGAAGGTTGTTAAAACCATCCTGAAGTATTTAAAAAATACTAAGGACCAGTGGCTTGTTTATGGTGAATCGGACTTGAGACTTATAGGGTTTACAGACTCTAGTTTTTAGTCTGATCATGATGACAACAAAAGTATGTCAGGATTTATTTTTACCCTTAATGGTGGGGCTATCTGCTGGAAAAGTTCCAAGCAGCATACAGTGGCTGATTCAGTTTGCGAGGCAGAGTATGTCGCTGCATCAGATGCTACCAAAGAAGCGATGTGGCTGAAAAAATTCATCATCGAGCTCGGAGTAGCACCCTCCCTTGTTGTTCCAATTCTACCCTACTGTGACAGCTCTGGAGCCATTGCTCAGGCAAAGGAATCAAAGGCACACCAGCGGATGAAGCATATTCTGCACCGCTACCATCTCATCTGAGAAATTATGGATTGAGATGATGTCAATCTTCAGAAGATTGACGGGGAGGAGAACCTGGCTGACCCATTCACTAAAGCCATTGCAGTGAAGGAGTTCGACAACTATAAGTCAAAGATGGGTATTAGATAGTGCACCGATTGGCTTTAGGCCAAGTGGGAGATTGTTGGGAATAGTATCCCAAAGTCAATCGTCAGTCTGTTGACGGTTGTGCTCATTTTTGTATATGTATATGAATTATGAATTAATAAAAATTATTTTGATATTTTTCATCACAAAATATTTCATCTTCTAATGAACTCCTATGTTGTGGTGAAGTCCTTAGGACTATTTAGACTTGATAAAGGAGGATTTATCGTTTAGTCCTTAAATCTGTTCGCGACCAAATGATACGTTGTTACCAAGGACGATAATGTTTATCAAGCATAGGTCATTGTGTGCCATATAGGTTGGTTGTCCTCTTAACCAATGAGTGTGGAGACACTGGTATGGCATACAGGTGAGATGTAAGGGTACATCTGCACTGAACGTGACCGACTTCGGAGCTATTTCTGCTGTCAAGATTTGCTACCGATGGAATATAGGTATAAATATCCCTCCGACCTGAGACCGCCATGGTGACATGCAAGCAACTCACTGCACTTAGGCACTGGACTACCTGAATTTTTAATTCAGTGATGGAAGGCTGCTGGGTGTAGTCAAGTACTTGACTTGTCGGTGCGTGTGTCAAGATGGGATTGACCACTCCAGTTTAGGAGCTGTGTACAGTCATGTTTCAATTTAGCAAAACCTTGGCCAGGGTAGTCCTTGTGAGGAGTCACAGGACTGTTTGAGTTGAGCACGATTTGGATGATCTGATCAGGGTTGACAGTTTAACCCTGAGTCGTCCTAAACATAGGGGTCAAAAGGATGAATTATACAGTAACCATATTCATGTAGGTTCTGAGTGTTGCGATTGTGACTCTTCGACCTATCCAGATGTCGGGTACCATTGCTAGATGGTCACTTTGATTAGTACAGGAATTGGTTCCTGTGCTACCAGCTTAGGTTCGAACCTACGGGGTCACACACATTAGAGATTCCTATCTGATCTGATGGCTGATGTAGAATCCTATATGTTTGGGACTCAGTGATCGAGAATCAGGATTCTCTGATCATGAGTTCCACACATTATAGGTACCGGGGTCAAGAGTCCCACTGGTTGGGATTTTTCGATCAGGGTTACATATCGATGAATTTTGATGCCTGATTGCCCATCTGATTTGGACTTAGTATTTATGAGAGGTTTAATTAATAATTTGATCGCTAATTAACTCAATTTGATTGAGTAATTATTTTTGGATCAAGTCCAAGTGAATTGGATTCAGTTGGGTTTGACCCGATTAGGTCAAGAGTTGACCTAATCGTCGAGATGGTTTGGTCCCTGATTTGATCAGGGGTTGGGCTTAGTCAATTCCTAATTTGATTAGAATTTTATTGAGCCTAATTAAACCTAATTATATTGGGTTTAAATTAGTCCAATTGGACCTAACTTATTTGATTCAATTAGGTTGGTTTAAATAATTAAACCACCTTGACCCAATCTCCATGCGCCACCTCACTTCCATTGCACCCATTTGAATTCATGAGAAGGAACTTCTCATGAATTTTTTTCTCACGCCAAGCCCTTTCCACATCCCACTTTAATGTGCCAAATGAATGGATAAGGATGATTGGTTGGCCATTCAAATTCAAAATAAAGTTTGAATTTGAATGGGCAATCAATCTTTGCACCTTATCCCTTTTTTTACGCCCCATTTATTACATGAGAAAAAGTTTCTCATGAAATCACTCCATGCATAATTTAAGCCTTGCCTCATGCCTTTAGTGGATAAGGGATGAGTTGGTGTCTATTTGAATTCAAAATTTGATTTGAATTCAAATGTGCAATTACTCATCTTTATCCTTTCTTTTGGATAAGACTTTTGACGTTGCTATAAAAGGAGGAGAAGAGTGGGGCGTGCAAAAAAGAAGAAGATTTTTTGGAAAAAAATTTTGAGGCATGAGAAGTCTTGTGCATGAGAAGGAAGTCCATATCCTTCCAAGAAAAAAAGAAAGAAAAGAAAGAAAAGTGGGTGCAAGGTTTTCGGTGAATTCTCTAGAGTTTTAGCCTGGGGTTCGGGAAGTGAGAAAGTGAGCTACGAGTGTTGTGAGCCCACAAAATCTCAGAGAGATTTTCAACATCCTCTCAAGCACATCTGTTGATGATCCGGAGTATCCAAAGAATCGATAGATATCGATCGAAGGAGTTCGATCAGCATCGACCATCAAAAGGGCTCTACAACGAGCTAGCACTCGTGAGGAGTCGATCAGATCGAGAGCTTTGTGTGGATGATCCACAGAGCTCAGACATGCTATGTGGCTGCATCATGATGATCAGACTCTCCCGACGGTGATCAGATTATGGCGATCTACTACCTGTACAAAGGTATTATGTTTGAACACATTACAGTAAAGTATTTACTATTCGAATTTGAATTTCAAATTTAAATGCATGCATGCTATATATCATATTTAGATCCTAGTGTAGGATAAATTCATATTAATTAATTAGATTAATTAATATTTTTTTGCTGTAAAATCATAATTTTGAAAAAGTTTTAAACTTACCATTTTACCCCTGTACTGAATTTTGCTACAAGAAGGGCACCAACAGGACTCTTAGGCAAAGTGAAATCCCTGAAAGGGGGGTGCGGGTTTAAATAGGCAACAGGACCCAGTGCAGTAATGATTGCAGATCTCTTCTGGCTGACCTACACTCGTCGCGTGTCCCACTCACCATGGCAGGCGGCTGAAAATGGCTGACAGCTGACAAAATCATTATTGCACTGTACCTAGAGCAACGCTCTAGCGAGAATTTTGAAAAAACCTTTTCGGATTGCCTCGATTTGAAAAGGCTCCGGCACCAGTGCGCCAAACGCCAAAATATCTGGAAACCATCGAGTGTGAAAATCAAAGGAGACAACTTCGGCTGTGAAAATTTCTCTGTACTTTCTTCATTTGGAACCCAAACTCGAAAGTAGGGGGACTGGTGTTAGGTGTAAAATACCCGCAGTCGAAGTTTGTAAAAGGCCGACCCTTTCTGGGCTTTTCTGACTTCCAACCTTGTGTGGCATCTTTCTGAACTCCCTCGATCATCCGAGCTTCTATAATGCCATCCGGGCTTCTCCAATCATAAGCTTCTCCATTCATCTACTGGATTGCTCCAAACGCCCTCTGAACTCCGCTATCAACCGATTTTCTACAGTGATTGACTATTCTCCAAATCCTTTCCAGACTTCTTTCGACCACGGATGACTCTACTCCGAACTTCTTTCGGACTTCATCAATGTCTGAGCTTCTTCGACAATGGGATTTCTACAGTAACCAGACTCCATCCAAGTTTCTACGACGATCGACCACCTTTCGGATTCCATCCGAGCTCCTATGAGAATCGAATTTCAGTCGAACTCCTACAGTGGATGGATCCCAGATGAATTTTGACAACGAAAGGGCTCCACCAGCTGGATCTCTACTCCAAACTTCTACCGCAAGCAGTCTACTCCGAACTTCTACTGCAGACGGTCTACTCTGGATCTCTACTGTAAGCAAATTTCATCCGAGCTACTGTAAATGAATTCCTTCCGAACTTCTATTACAGGTGGACTTCAGCCGATCTTCTTCATAGTCGGATCCCAGCCGAGCTCCTACAGTGGACGAATCTCAGACGAGCTTCTACAATGGGACAGGCTCCACCAGTCAGGTCACTACTCCGAGCTTCTATAATAAGAAATCTCCATCCGAGCTTCCACGACAATCGATCTTCGATCGAGCTTCTACAATAAGCGGCCTCCTTTCAGTCTTCTACAAGAACCAAACTCCGTCTGAACTTCTATAGCGGATGGATTTCGGACGAACTTCTACAACAGATGGGCTCCAGCAGCTGGATTTCTACAACGGCCGATCGCCTTCGATGTCTGTCGTACCTCCCCAGCCATCAACCTTCAATAGCGTCAGTCAGACTTCAACAATGCCATCCAGACTTTCACAGGATCCCCCAGACTCCTCCAACGGATGAACCTCCCCAACGCCACCCGAAGTCCACTGTCGATCGACCCTCTGTCGGATTCCTCATGAAATCGAACTTCCCTAACAGAAAGTCCCCATCCGAGCTTCTACAATAGATGACCCCCACCTGTAGCATCAGTGCTCTAGGCACCCAACAACAGTAGACCCGTCAGCAACCTTGAAAATATCCGAGCTTCTCCTGGATTGATGAGATAGAGAGCCATTCTGCTCCATCAGACATCCCAGTCGAGCTTCAGCCGACAGATATAAACTCTCTGGCAAGTCACGACAATAGCCACTACCCTACTCCACTCTCTGTAACAAATTTCATGTGGCTCCACCACTCTCTGGCAAGTCGCGACAACGGACACCACTCCACTCTCCGTAACAAACTCCATGTGGCCCTGAACGGCCCCCTGACGCCACTACTCTCCGTAACAAACTCCGCGTGACCCTGAACGGCCCATTACCAGGCGGTTATAGACGTCGCTATCAATCAGTTATGCTCTCCGTCTATAAAAAGGGATCCCCAGATACGTTCTTCTCTAAGCTCTAAACTCTATCTCGAAACTCTGCCAAAATTCCATCTAAGCACTCCATTTCTGTTGAAGCAGAGTACTAATTTGAGCATCGGAGGGTCTTGCCGGAGCACCCCCAACTCCGATTTAGACTTTTCTTGCAGGTCCCGACGGCGGCCGTGGTCATCTCAACTCCAGCTTCTCCAGCGTTGGCGGAATTCTGCACCAATAGTATTGTTGAGAGAAAGAATAGGACCTTAGAAGAAATAACAAAAACTATATTATGTGAAGAAAATCTTTCAAAATATTTTTAGACTGAAGCAATTAATACTGCTTATTATATTTTAAACCATATTTTGATTCATCCTATTCTTAAGAAAAGCCCCTATGAATTTTGAAAAAGAAGAAAATGAAATATTAGTTACTTTCATATCTTTGGATGTTGATATTTTATTTTAAATAATAAAAATGATTATCTAAAAAAATTTGATGCTAAGTCAGATAAGGATATATTTTTTGGATACTCCACATTTACCAAGATATATAGAATCTTCAACAAACATATCTTAGTTATTGAGGAGTCCATTCATATAATCTTTGATGAGACTAATAATTTATCCTCAAGAAAAGAAGATATTCTTGATGATAATGTAGGAAGCTTAAAAAAAGAAGTAAAAAAACTCAGCCTGAAGGATAAACCCAATCATGGTGAAGAGAGATTCAAAAGATGATGATCATGAAAGAAACAAAGATGAAGGTATGAACAAACAGCATGGTGATCTATCTAAAGAATGGAGGTATGCCCACAATCATCCTAAAGACCTTATAATTGATGATTCTTCATAAGGGGTAAGAACTGTTGGGAAATATGTCCCAAAAAGCCAATCATCAAGCTGTTGATGGTTGAGCAACCAAGTATTGTAATTGATTTGTTAATAAATAAAATATATTTAGTATTTTCATCATAAGCTTTCATCTTCAAATGAACTCCGTTGTTATGATGAAGTCCTTAGGACTATTCAGATTCGATAAAGAGAAAATTTATCGATTAGTCCTTAAAACAGTTCATGACCAAATGATAGGCTGTTAATAAGGACGACAGCTTCTATCGAGCATAGGTCGCTGTAGGCCAAATGGATTGGTTGTCCTCTTAACCAAAGAGTGTGGAGACACTGGTATGGCATACAGATGAGATGTATTGGTACATCATCATTGAACGTGACCAACTCCAGAGTATTCTGCTGTCGAGAATGTCTCTGATGGGATATAAGTATAAGTGTCCCTTAGACTTGAGATCGCCTCAGTGACTTACTCACTGTGCTTTGGTACTGGACTAACTGAATTTCTAATTCAGGGACGAAAGGCTTCTGGGCATAGTCAAGTACTTGCGAAGTCAGAGTGTGATCGAGATAGAATTGACCACTCCAAGAGTTGGAGAAGATGAGTCACTGTATTTCAATTGGTTTATTGGATAAGCCAAGTACAAGGAAAAATTAGTCCTAGTTCAACTAGGACTTGGGTCAATCTAATTTCTAATTTGATTAAAAAATTAAATTAGATTTAAATATAATTTAATCTGATTAAATTAAATTTTTAATTGGGTTAAGACCTATTTTAATTGGGTTGATCTAATTTTGGTTTGATTTGGTTTGAGAAACCAAATTAAAACAAATCATAAGATAGAATCCTAGTAAGACTAGGATTCCACCTTGCGCCACATAAGCCTTCCCCACACCCTCTCTCTCATTCAATGCCAATCTCCTCTTATTTTGTGCAACAAAAGCCCTCTTCCAGGTCTCTCCCACGTTCACAAAAGGTTTCCTCTCTTCTTTCTTACATGGAAGGTGGTTTGGATCAAATCAAAGAGGAATAAGTTTGGATTTCGAATTCTATGAGATTGAGTTTTAGAAATCCAAAACTCTTTCAATTTTGCACCGAATTTATCTAATTTTTTTTTTAAAATTTTTATGAATTTTAGGGTACACATTGTGTACCATTTTTTGATGATCCATACATGAAAATAAGGAGGAGGTGCTCAAGAGTTGGGCACCCCTTATCTTGCCATGTTTGGATAAGCCTTGACTAGGTATTTGACCTAGACAAGGACTCTATCATATCTCTCTGTATAAAATGAGTTTTTTTATGAAATTTTTGAAGAAGATAGATATTTGAGAGACCTTTGGGTCATCCAAAAATCAGAGAGAAAGACCTTTGGGTCGTGGAGATATAATAGACACAAGATAGGGTGTCTAGAGAGAGAAACGAGAAGAAGAAGAGGGTCTTCTTCTAGGATTGTTTGTTTTCATATCTTTCCTCCCTTCATCTTGAGTTTTCTGAGAGCATCTCAGATCTAAAACTCTTCCTCCTACTTTTCATCTTTGGAAGAGTCCAAATCAAGAAGAAGGAGGCACCTGATCAACCATTAAAAAAGGATCAGCGCAGTACTAGCATACTGTGCTGATTTCCTGAAGTGGGACTTCTAATCGAGATTCATGGGCTCGTGTGGATGACTCCTAGAGGCCGGACACATGTGTGACTTGTAACATCATCCTCAAGCCCGGATCAACGAGGTTAGAATGTCTAACTTGCAAGGTAATAGATCTGATCTATTGTTTAATACATACATTAGATGTAGTATAAAAACATGTTGATATGATCAACATGTAGTTCATGCTGTATATATATATATATATTTTAATTTTTAATTTAATACTATGTAATAATCATGTAATAGAATTTTAAATCTAGCGATTCTCTAATTTTAAAAAATAAATTTTGATTTATTTTAGTCTTCTACTGTATGATCTTGAAAAAGTTTCAAGATCTAACCCTGAAACCCTAGATCTGGTTCCTTCAATTGGTATCAGAGCAAGGTTCTTTATTACATGATTATTTATACATGCTTAGATTATTTTTTAGATTAGATCTAATTTATAATCTGATTATTAAATCTAAAATTAAAATTTTAGATCAATCACGAACTGCAAGGTTGTCCTGCTGTAAGGTTTACCCCTTACAGTGCAAAGGTTGTCCTAGTTTGTGTAGATCTATCTTTAATCATAAATTTATTAGATATGATCTAGATTAAATTTATGATTTATTAGATTTAAAAGGTATTTAAATTTAAAATAAAATCTCTTTGTTAATAATTTTTATGCAAAGAAATTATTTAAAGTTGAAATTGTTTCAATTACATGAACCTGTTTAGATTATATCTAAAGTAGTTTCATGTTTATTTCACTTGTATCTTGATTATGAATCAAACATGCAATATGGTTGGTAGAATCATATTATAAAATTATTTTATAAATATGAAAATTATTTTTTGAAAAGCCGAACCCAACCCTCAGCCCAAAACTTAATTAAGAATTAAGAAGTTGTTTGATTAGGTTCTAGGATTGTGAATTGAAGAACCTAAGACACAAACCATAACACATTGGATTAATGGGTTAGTGGGAATTAGGTCCATTAATTGGGTTAGACCTATGGTTAGATTAAAGATGGACTTAATTAGAGAATTGACTAAATCTAATCAATTGTTGTTTTAGATTAGGTCAAGGATTCTCTAGATCAATTACCATAGTTGTAGTTGGTCAAGTCCATGTCTTTAATGAGAACCAAATGGACTTGATTCTTGGCTAAGCGGTCTAGCACGAACTATTAGGTTGATCTAATCGAAACTAATTAAACTAGTTGGTGTCTAAGGTAAACCAGACCAGTGGTTTTTAATTGGGAGCCCGCTTACCTGGCCATTTCTGATGGTGTCTAAGACAAGCTTTGGCAGACCCTCCCACTGATCGAACTTACCTGGCCTCTTGGTGAAATTATGTTTTGATCGAATCACTTGACTATTTGAGCTGACCCATGTCAGCTAGGTAAATCAGTGTGACTGATTTAGGTGCTCCTAGACCAACCCTTTTAATGGTCTCCCTTAAGCTGACTTGGTGAAGCCAGTGGGAGGATCATGATAAGCTGGTTCATCTGACCTCATCCTCTAAATTATTTAAATCTTCTAAAATTATTAGGTCCTTAAAATGACAAAGTTATGGAGATAACTGAGTCATAGCCTCCCATTAAGGTGTTTGATAATGAGTCCATTAACTCAATAATCATTGCAGACCCAAAGGCCTGGTGCTTGTTGACTAATGGAATTATCACTCATCATATGATGACTTGGAAGTGTCTCTCTAATGGTGGTTAGGTGAGCCAACCAAAGTTGGGCTTAATCATTCGTTGGTTAGATTCACCAAGTATGATCATGTTAATGGTTGGACCTAACCGGATCCTTACAGTGGAGGCCAAAGCCTACTGATTAGGTTTCTGGGGCAAAATTAAAATTACTAAAAATTATTTAGAGAAACAATTGGTTATGAACCTACCCTTAGATGTACATGGGTTGGCCAACCAAAGTTGGGCTTGTGTGCAGTTTAAGTGGATTCTAGTACCCACTAAGGAATTAGGGTAATTCCTCGAATTGGAGGTAGAGGCTACCAATTCGAATAAAATAGTGGGAGAAACCTTTTGATTAAAGTCCAAATCTTTAGGTTTAATGAATCAATTACTAATTAGGTTATGGTTTTTTTTTGTGCAGATATGGCTACTTCCCTATCGCTCTGATCATTGTTGGACAATGATAAGTTGGTGGGACCCAACTTCGGTAGCTGGTACCGAAAGTTGAAGATAGTCCTGGAGCATGAACGGATCCTATATGTGATAATGGATCCTACACCTGAGGAGCCAGCTATCAATGCACATAGAACAATCAGAGACACTTACCAAAAGTGGCTCAGTGATCGGACCATGGTGCACTGTATCATGCTGGCTGCCATGAGTGACGAGTTCAGTCGCAGATTCGAGACGGCTCAGCCAAAGGATATGCTTCAAGTGTTGGAGGATGCCTTTGGCACACCCGATGATGTGGAGAGGTACAAGACTAGTTGTGCCATCTTCAACGCCAAAATGCGGGATGATACCTCTATCACTGATCATGTATTGTACATGATCGAGCTGATGGAACGATTGAGCAAGCTCGGCTTTTCCTTGCATGAGCAGCTTGGGAAAGATGTAATACTGAACTCACTGAGTCTTATCTCCCATTCCTCACTCATTATAGAATGACAAAGCCTGAAGTAAACTATCACGGGTTACTGGGGTTGCTTCAGAACTTTGAGAAGGATCACCAACTCCTCAAGGAGTTGGTGAACTTAGTGGGAGGATCGTCTTCTGGTTCTTGATCCTTTGAGAAAGAGAAGAAGAATAAGAAGAAGAAAGTGAAGAAGGTGCAAGTTCAGGCTGGAACATCAGTGCAGAGCTAGACCAAAAAGATCAAGCCCGATAAGAGTCTATTCTACTGGCAAGCACCCTAGATTAGATAGTATGTCAGATATCTACTTATGGCACTGTAGGCTAGGTCATATAAATAAGAACAGAATAAATAGGTTGACTCAAGAGGGAATCCTCGAAGTCAGTGATTGTGAATCACTTTCAACCTGTGAGTTCTGTCTTCTTGGTAAAATGATCAAGTCATCTTTTACTGGAAAAGGTGAGAGAGCTATTGAGCTCTTGGGCCTAATACATACTGATGTATGCGGGTCCATGAGCACAAGTGCTAGAGGTGAATATTTCTACTTCATAACTTTCACGGATGACCTATCCAGATATGGATATGTCTATCTGATGAAACATAAGTTGGATTCATTTGAAATGTTCAAACGATTCCAAAGTGAAGTAGAAAAACAAACTGGGAAGAGTATTAAAACTTTTCGATCTGACCGAGGAGGAGAATACCTTTCTAGTGAGTTTCTCGCATATCTAGGAGAGAATGGAATTCTCTCCCAATGGACTCCTCTAGGAACACCACAGCATAATGGTGTGTCTGAAAGGAGGAATCAGACTCTGTTAGACATGGTCCGATCTATGATGGGTTTTGCTAGCTTGCCGATATCCTTCTGGGGATATGCACTCGAATCGACCTGTTATCTATTAAATAGGATTTCAAGTAAGTCTGTAATTAAGACTCCATATGAGATATGGACAGGACGTAAGCCAGCACTTTCACACCTTAGGGTCTGGGGGTGCCCGGCCTATGTCAAACGATTAGTCACAGACAAACTTGGACCTAGGTCTGACAAATGCTCATTCATAAGGTACCCCAAAGAGACAAAAAGATATTTTTTCTACCATGCTAATGAACAAAAGGTGTTCGTCAGTCTTAAGGCAATTTTTTTAGAAAAAGAGTTCCTTGGTGAAGGAACTGTTGCCTCTAAGGTTGAACTTGATGAAGTTCAACAGGTAGAAGGACCGACACCAATAGCTGAACCTGATTCGAATATGATTAGATCAAATTCGGAGCCCAATGTACCTGCACCATTAAGGCGATCCGGTAGAGTACTGCGTCAGTCAGACAGATACTACGGTTTCTTGATCTGGGATGGTGATTCCATCGAACTTGATGAGAATAATGAGGATCCGATCACCTATATGGATGCAATGCAGAGACCTGATTCTGAGAAATGGCTTGAAGCCATGAAATCCGAAATGGAGTCCATGAAGGTCAACGATGTATGGACATTGGTTGACCCACCTGAAGGGGTTAAACCCATTGGGTGTAAATGGGTCTTCAAAAGGAAGAGGGGCGCAGATGGAAAGGTGGAGACCTATAAAGCCCATCTGGTCACCAAGGGGTATCGTCAATGTTATGGTATTGACTATGATGAGATGTTTTTTCCTATGGCAATGCTCAAATCCATTCGGATAATGCTTGCAATAGCTGCCCATCTGGATTATGAGATCTGGCAGATGGATGTAAAGACAGCTTTCCTGAATGGAGAGCTAACCGAAGAGGTGTATATGATACAACCTGAGGGGTTTACATCCATAGATGAGTCCAAAGTGTACAAGCTTCAGAGATCCATTTATAGATTGAAGCAAGCTTCTCGGAGTTGGAACATGCATTTTGATAAGGTGATCAAAACGTATGGCTTCATTAAGAATGGAGAAGAGCCCTACATCTATAAATGGGCAAATGGTCCAGTTGTGGTATTCCTTGTCTTATACGTGGATGATATTCTCTTAATCGGAAATGACATCCTCACACTACAAGAAATAAAAGTTTGGTTGTCATCACAGTTCTCCATGAAGGACTTGGGTGAAGCATCCTACATCCTAGAGATAAAAATCTATAGGGATAGATCTAAAAAGATGCTTGGGTTATCCCAGTCGATGTACATAGACACTGTGCTGAAGAGGTTCAGCATAGAGAATTTCAAGAAGGGCTATCTACCGATAGGCCATGGAATTTTTCTCTCTAAGAAGGATTGTCCGACAACTCTTGAAGAGAGAGAGTATATGAGTAGAGTCCCATATGCTTCAGCCATAGGATCTATCATGTATGCCATGACATGTACAAGACCAGATGTGTCATACTCATTAGGAGTAGTGAGTAGATACCAATCTGATCCTGGAGAAAATCACTGAAAAGTGGTTAAAGCCATCCTTAAGTATTTGAGAAATACTAAGGACCAATGGTTGGTTTATGGCGAGTTAGATCTGAAACTTGTGGGGTTCACAGACTCTAGCTTTCAATCTGACCATGATGACAGCAGGAGCGTGTTGGGTTATATCTTTACTCTGAATGGTGAAGCCATCTGTTGGAAGAGTTCCAAGCAGTATACTGTGGTGGACTCTGTTTGTGAAGCGGAGTACATCACAGCATCGGATGCCACGAAGGAAGCTGTGTGGCTGAGAAAATTCATCAACCAGCTCGGAGTAGCACCCTCCCTCGATGGTCCAATCCTGCTCTACTGCGACAGCACTGGTGCCATAGCTCAGACGAAGGAACCCAAAGCACATCAGCAGACGAAGCACATCTTGCACCGCTTCCACCTGGTCTGGGAGATCGTGGATCGAGATGACATCGACCTTCAGAAGATCGACGGAAAGGAGAACATGGCCGACCCCTTCACTAAAGCCCTGGCGATAAAGGAGTTCGACAACCACAAGTCGAAGAAGGGTATTAGATACTGTGCCGAGTGGCTTTAGGACAAGTGAGAGTTGTTGGAAAATGTGTCCCAAAAAGCCAATCTTCAAGCTATTGACGGTTGAGCAACCAAGTATTGTAATTGATTTGTTAATAAATAAAATATATTTGGTATTTTCATCATAAGCTTTCATCTTCAAATGAACTCCGTTGTTATGATGAAGTCCTTAAAATAGTTCACGACCAAATGATAGGCTGTTAATAAGGACGACAGCTTCTATCGAGCATAGGTCGCTGTAGGCCATATGGGTTGGTTGTCCTCTTAACCAAAGAGTGTGGAGACACTGGTATGGCATACAGGTGAGATATACTGGTACATCATCATTGAACGTGACCAACTCCAGAGTATTCTGCTATCGAAAATGTCTCTGATGGGATATAGGTATAAGTATCCCTTAGACCTGAGATCGCCTCAGTGACTTGCAAGCAACTCACTGTGCTTTGGTACTGGACTAACTGAATTTCTAATTTAGAGATGAAAGGCTTCTAGGTACAGTCAAGTACTTGCAAAGTTAGAGTGTGATCGAGATGGAATTGACCACTCCAAGAGTTGGAGAAGAATGAGTCGCTGTATTTCAATTTAGCAAAACCTTGGCCAGGGTAATCCATCAGATGGATTTGATATTTTGAAATACAATGTGGACAACCTGATCAGAGTTGATAGTTGAACACTGGGGTGTCCTATGATCATTTTGGTCAAGGAGATGAATTATATGAAAACTATATCCACATGGGTTCTAAGGATGTTGTTCTACACATTCGACCTATCCGATCGTCGGGTACCATTGCTAGATGATCATTTTGATTGGTACAAAAATTTATTTTTATGCTACCGACTTAGGTTTGGACCTATGAGATCACACACATTAGAGTTCATGATCCGATCGGATGGTTGATCAATGATTAAGAATCGTTCTAGGGTTAAATGATCAATACGATTTACATTTAACCCAGTGCAAGTGTTGCAGGAGGATCGATTAACAATTTGATTGCTAATTGGCTTAATTTGATTAAGCCAATAGGCTGAGATTAAGTCTAATTAAATATAATTTAATTAGATTTAGTTTGGGCTTGATTGGATCAAGTTCAATTGGTTTATTGGATAAGCCAAGTGCAAGGAAAAACTAGTCCTAGTTCAACTAGGACTTGAGTCAATCTAATTTTTAATTTGATTAAAAAATTAAATCAGATTTAAATCTAATTTAATCTGATTAAATTAAATTTTTAATTGGATTAAGACCTATTTTAATTGGATTAATCTAATTTTGATTTGATTTGGTTTGAGAAACCAAATTAAAACAAATCATAAGATAGAATCCTAGTAAGACTAGGATTCCACCTTGCGCCACATAAGCCTTCCCCATGCCCTCTCTCTCATTCAATGCCAATCTCCTCTTATTTTGTATGACAAAAGCCCTCTCCCAGGTCTCTCTCACATTCACAAAAGGTTTCCTCTCTTCTTTCTTACATGGAAGGTGGTTTGGATCAAATTAAAGAGGAATAAGTTTGGATTTCGAATTCTATGAGATAGAGTTTTAGAAATCCAAAACTCTTTCAATTTTGCACCGAATTTATCCAATTTTTTTTTGAAATTTTTATGGATTTTAGGGTACACATTATCCATCCTTTTCTGGTAATCCATGCATGAAAATAAGGAGGAGGTGCTCAAGAGTTGGGCGCCCCTTTTCTTGCCATGTTTGGATAAGCCTTGACTAGGTATTTGACCTAGACAAGGACTCTATCATATCTCTTTGTATAAAATGAGTTTCTTTATAAAATTTTTGGAGAAGATAGAGATTTGAGAGACCTTTGGACCGTCCAAAAATTAGAGAGAAAGACTTTTGGGTCGTGGAGATATAATAGACACAAGATAGGGTGTCTAGAGAGAGAAACGAGAAGAAGAAGAGGGTCTTGTTCTAGGATTGTTTGTTTTCATATCTTTCCTCCCTCCATCTTGAGTTTCTTGAGAGCATCTCAGATCTGAAACTCTTCCTCTTACTTTCCATCTTTAGAAGAGTCCAAATCAAGAAGAAGGAGGCACCTGATCAACTATCAAAGAAGGATCAGCGCAGTACTAGCATACTGTGCTGATTTCCTTAAGTAGGACTTCTGATCGAGATTCGTGGGCTCATGTGGATGACTCTTAGAAGCCGGACGCGTGTGCGGCTTGCAACATCATCCTCAAGCCCAGATCAGTGAGGTTAGAACACTAACTTGCAAGGTAATAGATCTGATCTATTGTTTAATACATACATTAGATGTAGTATAGAAACATGTTGATATGATCAACATGTAGTTCATGATGTATATATATATTTTAATTTTTGATTTAATGTTATGTAATAATCATATAATAGGATCTTAAATCTAGGGATTCTCTGATTTTAAAAAATAAATTTTGATTTATTTTAGTCTTTTGCTGTATGATCTTGAAAAAGTTTCAAGATCTAACCCTGAAACCCTAGATCTGGTTCCATCAAGAACTATATTAACTTTTTTAAAAAAATATGATTACCTTCCTTTTGTTTCATAAATTAAATCTAAATTAATAGAAGAAGCTGAAATGATCCAATTTGGATGCTTACCATGCAAGAAGAATTAAATCAATTTAAAAAAAATAATATCTGGACTTTAGTAAGTAGACCAATTAGCCATCCAATTATTGGTACTATATAGATATTTAGGTATAAACTAGATGAGAAAGGTAATGTGGTAAGAAATAAGATAAGATTGATAGCTAAGGGATATAACCAATAAGAGAGAATAGATTTTGATGAAA
Source organism: Elaeis guineensis (assembly GCF_000442705.2). Classification (NCBI taxonomy): domain Eukaryota; kingdom Viridiplantae; phylum Streptophyta; class Magnoliopsida; order Arecales; family Arecaceae; genus Elaeis; species Elaeis guineensis. Next base: position 28,484,618 of record NC_026007.2, read on the forward strand.
TTTATGCTCTTGTAGCAAGATTAGAAGTAATTAGGTTATTGCTTGCATTTGTTTGCTACATGAACTTTAAATTATTTCAAATAAATATAAAAGGTATTTTTTTAAATAATTTTATTGCTAAAAAAAATTTTATAGAACAACCACCTAATTTTAAGAATCATATTTTCTCAAATCATGTGTACAAACTTAATAAAGCATTATACGATTTGAAACAAGCATCTAGAGTTTGGTATGAAAAGTTAAGTAAATTTCAGCTTGAAAATAACTTCACTTGAGATAGTGTAGATACAACTCTATTCTTAAAAAATAAAAAAATTAAATGATTTACTTATAGTTCAGATTTATGTAGATGATATTATTTTTGAAGCTAGTAATGAGGATCTTTATTAAGAATTTGCCAAGCTTATGTAGGATGAATTTGAAATGAGCATGATAGAAGAATTGATATTTTTACTTGGACTTTAAATTAAACAAATAAAAAAAAGAATTTTTATTAACCAAACTAAATATATTCGAGAGATACTAAAGAAGTTTGGGATAGAGAATGCAAAGAAAATTGGCACACCAATGAGTTGAAAGAATAGTACTCTACAAGTCAATCGCATGAAAATGTGAATGAATTTTTTTTTTATTTTCTTTCTACTCATTTGTATGACATTAATTATTTTATTTATGAGATATTATGTTTTATCATTTGCTGCATTATATTTTTTATGATTATGATAAACCCCATAGATTAGGATAATGATTTTAGGACCATGATGAGATCATGCCAGTGAGATCTAAAATCTTGATAGCCCCAATCTAAACTATTTTTAACCGTTGGATCATCGAGTCAGAGATCGATGATACCAATAAGACTAGTACATCTTATGTATGCTCAATGGAGAGGATGGTTAGTCTCACAATCACTTATGTGGTGACACTAATACAAGAATGTAGATACTCATTAGAGAATGAGTTTACTGAACTGATCTGTAGAAAGAACATCTGATGGAGCCTTACAGCATATCAACAGATGGTTCTTTAGTGGGAGTGGTGCATGTGATCCTTTGATCTGAGATCACCATGATACCTTGTATATATGGATTCTTACTTTAGTTTATTCCCTAGCACACCACTTTGAGATATATGTGGGATATTCTGGATATGATGAAGTATGCATGGAGGTTGTGAGTGATCAACAAAAAATCAGTCACCCTTTGTAGGAGGACAGAACATCCTATGTAATCTCATAGGATGATGACTCTGAGAGTTTCTGACCAGAGTAGGGATGAACAGTAGAAATAGTTTCTACTGATTCATTAACTGGGTCATCATCATTTGATTGAGATACATATGGATAGATATTTGAGTTTGACATATTTCCATACCCATGACCTTTTCGAGATGTTGTATGATCGAAGGATTGAATTGCACAATAACTCACCACCGAAGGGTAATTTTAGTATTTTATCAAATTTTAAATTTTTTGGATAGTCATGACACGTTGCTAGATATCAATCTTGACTTATGGATTCATCAGAATTAAAAGAGTTTCATTCAAGAATCAAGTAAGAAGAGTCCTACTTGATTGGGACTCTTGAGCTGACCTAATCCAATCGGATTAGGATTACATCAAGAGTCTGGGTCCACTGCTGGCTAGATTTAGAATCCAATGGGTCACACATAATAGAAATTTGATCCTGATCTAATCTATTTGGATTTATTGTAAATCCAATGGGTTAATTGAATTGCTAGCATATGATTTAACCCAAGTTTCCAATTGGGTTCAGTACAAATGTGTTTATGCTAACCCTTTGCTTGTTGCCTTGACCTAATGTGATTGGGTTTGAACCATCTAATTATTATGTAGTTTATCTAGTTTATATGGAAGAGTTTCATGTAAAATCACCTTTCTCCACACCAAGCCACATGCCAATTTGATTGGACGCCACATTTATTTTTGGCGTTTAAGAAGGAGAGTCCTTCTTTCATACTTCTCTTAATTTCCTTACATGTTCCACACGTCCCTTAATTTTGTGTGCCATCAAATGGTGCCTTGGGATATGTGGGCATGGAAGAGGAGAAGGAGTCCTTCTTTGAGAAGGAACTCCACACCAAAATAAATAAGGGATGCCCATATTTTTGTGCATTGAAATGGAAGAGTCCATTTCATGTTGGACTCTTAATTCCTTCCATTATTTCTATGCATTTCTTTTATTTCATCATGTCATCTGATGATCCTTGAAATTATAGACATAGAAGAGAAGGAAGAGTCCTTCTCTGGCAAGAAAACCACATGCCATAAAATTAAATGGGTTGCCTCTTATTGTGCATTGAATATGGAAGAGCTTTTATTGTTAAGGACTCTTTGTTTCACGCCCTTCCCTTTATCCCACATGCCAAGAGTTGGTGTCTAAATTATTCCAAGCAAAAGAAGAGTCTTTCTACTGGTCAATCATCTTTTATTCCATGCTATCTCTTTGGTTTACATGTTAAAATTAAATGAAAACGTGTAAGAATTAAGGGATGCCAAGAGTTGGTATCCCATGGTATCCCCCCTTGTTTCTTATTTAAAGAAGGCGCTACAACCAGGTTTACGTACCAATTTTGGCTGAGTGTTGGCATTGGAATGAGAGAAAATTGATAGAAAAAATCTGAAAAAAGATAAGGGAAAAGGGAGAGGAAAAGTGGAAAGAAATGGATGAGAGAAAAAGGAAAGCATGAGATGCTTGTCCTAAAATCAGATTGTTCAAGTGTTGAACATCTGATTTAATTTTTGTGTGGTGTGATCTTTTGAGAAAGGGCTTCTAAAGAGGTCCTAGTAGAGGTCATGAAGGCATACAAGTTGTGGTGCAACCAGTTCTTGCAAAGGACAATCGACAGCGAGCTTGTGAAGAAGGCTGCAGCACCATGACGAATTAGGAAGGGTCTTGATCAATCCTATGTGGATCACCATTAGAGGGCTTCTACTTTGGAGTCTCATGGAGGTCTTAAAATTATCAGATCATGATCTTCTCATTGGTATATGACTTCTGATCGCTTCTTGATATGTATGTTTTTGATCATTTGATTGTAATCATCAAGTGGTTCTTAGGGTTTTGTGTTTCAGTGCTCTTATTAATTATTAAACTTTATCTTCAATTGTTGAATGCATGTTAAAAATTTTAAAATCTATATTCTGCTATGTCACTAAAATTCAACAATGGTATCAGAGCTATCCTTGATTGATTCAATCAAATTTCATGTTATTTTTGTTATATGGATTAGATCCAGTTCAAATTATGTCAAAATCAGATTTTCTGATTGATGTTTAGTTGATATTTTTGATACATCTTTTGTCGATGATAAATGTTATCAATCCATGATCGAACTTGGATATGTAAATTTAATGGTTTTTAGACTTGTGTGATAAGTTTATGTTAGATCCCATGATCTAATTTTTGATGGAATTGAAATTCAGTGTATGTGATACGCGGAGCCTTGGAATGCTACATATGGATGTACATTGCCAAGACTTTGGGTTCTTGTATTTGATGTATCTACCTAAGATCTAAAGGCCGACCACCATGTTATTGGACACTCACCATTATGGATCGACCATCTTGGTTGTTGCCCGAGGTATGTGTGGGGTCGAAAAATATTTGATCATGAAAAGGTTGCATCAGACATGGATTAGAATTTTTGCCGATGGATTTGTTTAACTGCAATTCATTTGATCTAATATGTTTAGAATTAATGATTATATATTAAATCAAAATTATAGTTCTAATTTGATTAAAATTTATATTTAATTTAGGTTGATCTTATTATCACTGATCCAATTTGATTAGGATTTTTGTTATGATTGATCGAATTTATACTAACCTAATTGATTAGGTTTAACCTAAGAATTGGTCAACCCAACTCAAATGAATAACAAATGGATTGACTTAAAATTAAAATTGAGTCAAGTATTGAACCCGAATCAAAAACCCTAGTTGGGTCCTATTGTTGGAGCACGATCCTGGCTCCTCCCATGGACCTTGGGTGCAGCAGAACCAGCAACGAACAAATCTGGAGACTTCTGGACTCGATCGAAGGCCCTTGACAAAATCAGCCTGGTTGCTGTCTTCTTCGTCAGCCTTTCGTTCCAGATGAAGAACACCTCTAAGATCACCTCTAAAAAATCCAAGATCTGGTACCCAACTAGATCAGGCCTGGACTAAGGTCTTCTAATTTGTAGATCTTAAATCGGGGCATTCTAGATAGGAAAGAAGGTAGATAGAACCAGACCTTACGATCTGTCATGCTGCAGCCTTTCCTGTAGATCTGTTGATGGAGATCTCACCCGTGCCTCAAACGACCTCAGATCAACTCCAGATCTGAGAGGAACTTGTACCAACCTTGTAGCAAGAGATTCCATATCTTGGACCTGATGTTTGGATGGCTGCAAGAGAGGGAGAGGCAATATGGTTGGCGGCACAAAGAGGGAGGGGCTCAAAACCCTAGCGCCTCCCCTACTTTTCCTGCCTTCTATGGACCTGGCGGCAAGAAACCCTAGGGTTTCTTGCTCCTGGGGCATGGAGAATAGCTGAAGAGAGAGGAAGAAGAGAGAGAGAGACTTGGGGGAAAGAGTTTTCGTATTCCTTGACTTAATCAAACCTATACAGTGCATGTATATATAAACACAGAGTCAAGTGACCCAAACCCAAAACTCCCTTGACCAACTCTATGGGAGATTAGGTTAACCCAAGCCCATGTACACCCATGACTAGACCTAATCTCACCTATCCTGGGCCCAGACCTGGCCCATAAAGAGTTGGTCCCTTGAGGCCCATATAACCTAGACCTCAAGAACCCGAAAGGCCCACAGCCTTTCAACCTAAGGCCCAACTAGCCCTAGAGCCTCCATGAAGCCCTCATGAATGATGGACCTTGGCCTTAGCCTTGGTCCCCTGGGCTTTGGGCACACCACCTGGATCACAACAATCTCCACCTTGGTGTCCCAAGGCCTCAACCAACTCCACTCTGTCCATCAGCCGAATCAGCTCAACACATCTTTGAAAGCTGTCCCGTGGAAGTACCTTCGTAAGTGCATCAGCTGGGTTCTCCTTGGTGTGTACCTTTACCAGCTCCACCTCACCATCCTCCACAAGCTTCCTGATCCGATGATACCGAATGTCGATGTGCTTTGTCCTTGCATGATAGACTGAGTTCTGTGCTAATTGAAGTGCACTCTGACTGTCACAGTGCACTCTAATGGCCTCCTGAGTAAGGCCCATCTCTGTCAACAAACCCTTCAGCCAAATTGCCTCCTTAGCTGCTTCTGCCAGCCCGATGTACTCTGCCTCTGTAGTGGATAGGGTCGTGATAGGCTGCAAACTCGATCTCCAAGAAATAGGACCTCCATACAGGCTAAAGATGAAGCCTGTCGTAGACCTCTGGGTATCCACATCTCCATCGAAGTCTGCATCTACATTATTAGGATTTGATGTCTTAAGATTCAGCCCATATTGAGCCCACAACAAGGTTTGCGGCAAAAAATGGAGTCCAACGAGACCAAGATCACCTGAAACAGAGCTCGGATGGAGGAGATACGAGCTTTTGAAGTCGGTATGAGATTCGAGGCGGTGGAGGACCACCGGCGGCCGACAGCGGTGCAACCGTAGGCGGCGGCGTGCGGGACGCGCGATCCAAGCCTATGCGGGATGCGCGACCCACGCGAGCGGGCGGCCCAGCCAGGCGCGCGGCCTAGGCGGGCGCGCGGCCCAACCTGGCGCGCGGCCCAGGCGCGCGCAGGAGCGGGCCGGCCCTGCTGGCCCTTTGCACCGATCCACCATGGACCGGGCAGTCCACGGCTGGGCCTGTGGACCGCGTGTGCATTTTCCATACATTTTTCATGGTGCACGGCACTATTCCATGGACTGAAGCACGATCTGAGGGCGTGGGTGGCTCCCGATCTTGATCCGATGGTCCAGGGGTTATCTGGCTTTGTTTAGGACTCCTAATTCTTCTCTAATCAAGTTTTTAACCCTTTAAAAGGGCCTTATCAGTAACAGAGAGGGTATGGTTCAGATTTGCATCGTACGAAGTCCGTACGGAACCAAGAGAAGAGAGAGGTGGAAGCACTGAGAGAGAAGGAGCAGAATGCTCCTGGACAGCGGTCGCCAGGTACTTCAGGGGTTCAGGGGGTCTTCCAAGAGAAAGAGAGCTTTTGGAGGGAAACTTCTAGTGAGAGAGAATTGGGTGTAAAAGGATTGAGGATGAGGTCTCCTCTTGTAAAATTTTTTTTTTCATAGTGAAGTTTGCATGCCCTATGGAGGCGAGCCCTTTTGTGGCTGATCCACGTATTTTGATTGTTTTTCTTTTGTTTTGTTTCTTCTTTCTTCCTGCTGCATCGCATGGTACTAAAAAGATCTTGGGAGGTGGTGTCCTGGCCAGACATCCACCCAACAAGTGGTATCAGAGCAAGACGGTACAAGGATGTAGATTGCAGTGGTGGTGAGCAAGACTGAAGATGAAGAAGACAGGAACAATCAAGATGGAGATCAACAAGTTCGATGGTAAGAGCAATTTCTCCTTGTGGCAGGCAAGGGTGAAGGACGTGCTTATCCAACAGGGGTTGATCGAAGCTCTCTTGTGCGATGAGAAGCCGACCACCATAGAGGTGCAGGATTGAAAACGGCTACAGATGCAGGCGGTGAGTACCATCTGCATGTACCTGGCAGATGAGGTAGTGATCTATGTGCTGAGCGAGACTTTTTCGACGGTGCTATGGTCGAAGCTCGAGAAGTTGTACATGGCGAAGTCTCTCACCAACACACTTTTCTTCTGGAGGCAGTTTTACCAACTGCGGATGACTGAGGGACAGAGCGTGCAAGAGCATCTCGCCACTTACAGAAGATCATCACCGACCTTCTCAGCGTTGGCGAGAATGTTGAGGAGAAGACCAGGGTGATGGTTTTGCTGGTGTCGCTTCCCCATTCGTATGAGTCCTTGGTGACTGCTCTTCTAGTGGGGAAGAGCACTATCAAGATGGACGAGGTCACCACGGCGATACTCCAGAATGAGGTTCTCAGGAGGGAGAATCCAGCTTCGAGCTCAGGTGGCGGTAGCTTAGCTTTGGTGGCTTCTGGAGGAGCAGGAGGCAGTAGATGGAGCGACAAGAGATCACAACGAGGGCGGTCCAAGTCCAGGAGGGACTTGAGCAAAATCAGGTGTTACCGATGTGAGGAGTTGGGGCATCTAGCCAGAGATTGCCCTCAACTTAAAAATCGAACGGTGGCTGCTGTAGCGACGACCGGCAGCGATTTAGATGGAGATATCCTGGAGATATCTGATGAGGTATCTACTTCTTTCCAGCAATGGATATTAGATTCTGCATGCCCCTATCATGTATGTTGCAGAGAGGAGCAGTTTGACTCCCTGAAGAACAGTGAGGGCACTGTATATCTATCGGATGGATCGAGCTGTGCTATCAGAGATATTGGGATGGTCAGCTGGAGGACACATGACGGTGCAGTGAGGAGATTGGGGGAGGTCTGATACATATCCGATTTTAGACAAAATCTTATCTCACTTAGCAGACTGGATTCGAGAGGCTACAGGATGGTAGCTGGTGGAGGAATCCTGAGGGTGCTACGCGGTGATAGAATTATGTTGGAGGGGAAGAAGGGGAGCAGAGGACATTATTACCTAGTGGGGATCCCAGTGCGAGGTGGAGCTTCGTGAGCCAAGCGGAGTCCAGAGCGAGGTGGAGCTCCAGGAGGTGGATCGGGCATGAGACAGGAGACTCGGGAGGATGAGAGACGACGTCACAAGGTGAGATTTCTATTGCCACAGGATGATGCCCCGAGCAGGTCTCAGGTCAGGAGGAGCACAGCATACGACGGAGATGAGATCGAGCAGCCTGGCTCGACTCTCATGTTTGCCCATCCATGATCAGCAGGCGATTGCTCCAGGGCATTGGGGCGAGGAGATCCAAAAGCTCTCAGAGTTTGGAGGAGGCCGAATATCGAGTCAAGATAGAGATTGTTAGGATTTGATGCCTTGAGATTCAGCCCACATTGAGCCTACAATGAGGTTCGTGGCAAAAATGGAGTCCAACGAGACCAAGATCTCCTGAAACGGAGCTCGGATGGAGGAGATACGAGCTTTTGAAGTTGGCACGAGATTCGAGGTGATAGAGGACCACCGACGGCCGGTGGCGGGCAGCAGTGGCGTGGCCGCAGGCGACGGCATGCGGGACGCATGACCCAGGCCCGCGTGGGATGCGTGACCCATGCGAGCGGGCGGCCCAGCCGGGCGTGCGGCCCAGGCACGCGCGGGCCCGCATGCGAGAGTGGGCTGGCCCTGCTGGCCCTTTGCACCGGTCCACCGTAGATCAGGTGGTCCACAGCTGGGCCTGTGGACCGCATGGGCATTTTCCACATGTTTCTCACGGTCCACGATACTATTTCATGGATCGGAGTGCGATTTGAGGGCGTGGGTGGCTCCCGATCTTGATCCGACGGTCCAAGGGTTATCTGGCTTTGTTTAGGACTCCTAATCCTTCTCTAATCAAGTTTTTAACCCTTTAAAAGGGCCTAATCGGTAACAGAGAGGGTGTGGTTTGGATTTGCACTGTACGAAGCCCGTACGAAACCCAAAAGAAGAGAGAGGCGGAAGCGCTGAGAGAGGAGCAGGAGGCTCCTGGATAGCGGTCGTCAGGTACTTCAGGGGTTCAGGGGGTCTTCCAAGAGAAAGAGAGCTTTTGGAGAGGAACTTCTAGTGAGAGAGAATTGGGTGTATAAGGGTTGAGGGTGAGGTCTCCTCTTATAAATTTTTTTTTTTCATAGTGAAGTTTGCATGCCCCATGGAGGCGAGCCCTTTTGTGGCTGATCCACGTATTTTGATTGTTTTTCTTTTGTTTTGTTTCTTCTTTCTTCCTACTGCATCGCATGGTACTGAAAGGATCTTGAGAGGTGGTTTCCTGGCCAGACATCCACCCAACATACATAACCGCCAATCAGCCCCTGAGCCTCCCTGGACATGTCAGAGTATCCCACTGCACCTTCTCGCTGTTCGTAGCAGATACCAACTCCAACTGAACCCGCCAAGTATCTGAATATCCACTTCAGAGCTCTCCAGTGCTCCCTACCAGGCTGCACCATGAACCTGCTAACCTGACTCACTGCATGAGTGATGTCTGGCCTACAACAGACCATCACATACATCAAGCTCCCAACTCCTGAAGCATAAGGAACCGTCTCCATCTCCTAAGCCTCCACCTCAGTCTGTGGTGCCATGGTCTTCGAGAATCTGAAGTGACCGGCAAGTGGCAGCTCTGCCGACTTTGCTCCCTTCATCCCGAATCTCTTTAAGACCTTCTGTATGTAGCTCCCCTGAGATAGATGCAGCACCCTCCGGACTTGGTCTCTGAAAATCTCCATATCTAGGATCTTCCTTGCAGGGCCCAAATCCTTCATCTCAAACTCCTGAGATAAGGATGCCTTCAGATCCTGCACAACTTTCCTACTCTTGCATGCTATAAGCATGTCATCCACATACAAGAGTAGGAACACCCTAAAACCATCCTCAAGAGACTGAACATAAACACAGGGATCAAACTCGCACCTGAAAAGTCTAATGCTGCTCACATAGGAGTCAAACCGCTTGTACCATTGCCTTGGTGACTGCTTCAGCCCATATAGTGACTTCTGCAACAAACAAACCTTTCCCTCTGATCCTGGATCCCTGAAATCGGGTGGCTGCTCCATGTAAATCCTCTCCTCCAAATGCCCATGGAGGAACATCGTCTTGACATCCATCTGCTCCAGCTCTAAATCCTGAGCTGCTACAATGCTCAGCAATACTCTGATGGAAGTATGTCTGACGATGGGAGAGAAGACCTCGCTGAAGTCGATGCCTTCCTTCTGAGAGTATCCCTTGGCCACTAACCTCGCCTTGAATCTGATACCTCCCTGCTCTGAAGGCCCTTCCTTGCGACTGTAGACCCATTTGCAGCCAATGGGCCTCTTCCCCTGTGGCAACTGCACCAATCACCACGTCTGGTTTTGGTGGAGAGACTGCATCTCCTCGGACATCGCCTGGACCCACCGCTCTCTGTCTTGGCTCTCAATAGCCTCCTGATACATATATGGGTCTCCATTCACTATCACCAGGGCATATGACAGCATCTCCTCGAAGCCATATCGGTCCGGTTGCCTGATGGTCCTCTTGGGCTTGTGTAGGGCAATATCGATATCAGTCCTTGGTCCAGCTCGCTCCTACTGGACCTATCCACCTCAATCATCTGTCCGAGTCCTCTGCACTTATGGAGACACCTTAGGTAGATTCTCCACCTGAATGTCATGTCCTCCCATAGTACCTGCAAGAGGCAAAATCAAAGAGGTAAGCTGTCCAGCAGCGCCTTGCTGGACCTCCTCCTGCTCCTGCTGCTCCTCCATGCCTGCTCGCCTCTGTAGGACTGACTTCTCATCAAAAGTCACATCCCAACTAATGATGACCTTCTTTGCCAAGGGATCCCACAGCCTGTATCCCTTAACTCCTCGTGGATAGCCTAGAAACACCGTCTTGCGTGATCTGGCGTCTAGCTTGCTCCGCTCACCAGCTCCAATGTGCACATAGGCCGTGCACCCAAATACCCATAGATGGCCCAGCCCAACTGTCCTCCCAGACCACACCTCCTCTGGAAGCCTGTCATCCAATCTGGTATGAGGTGACTGATTGACCAAGTAACCCACTGCGTCAACTGTGTCAACCCAGAATGCCTTTGGAAGCCCTGCCTGCAGCCTCATGCATCATGCCTTTTTCAGAAGTGTTCTGTTCATCCTCTCGGCCACCCCATTCTACTGTGGAGTCCCCTTAACTGAGAAGTGTCTCTTGATCCCACACTCCTCACAGTAGTCCTGGAACTCTCTGTTGGTGTACTCCCCGCCATTGTCTGACCTCAGACACTTCACGCTCCTCCCCTGCTCCTCCACCTCAGCTCTCCAGATTTTGAACTTGGTGAAGACCTCAAACTTCTCTCTCATGAAGTAAATTCAGAGTTTCCTTGAGAAATCATCAATCAGGGTCATGAAGTATCTGGCCTCATTCCTAGCTGAAACTGGGGCTGGTCCCCACATATCCGTGTGTACTAACTCCAGAGGGGCTGCACTGCGGGTTGTACTGATGTTGAACTGAACTCTCCTCTGCTTTCCCATCTGGCAAGGCTCACAGATCTTCCCTGTAGCACCATCCTCCAGATCAGAGATGAGTCCTCTCCTGCTCAACTCCCTCAGCCCCTTGTCACCCATGTGGCCTAGGCGGTAGTGCCACATCCTGTAAGCCCCCTGCTGGTCCTGTGCTACAGCTGCTGCATCAGACTCTCCGGTCACCATAGATCCCTCCATGCGATAGAGGTTATTGTCTAATCTCCTGCCTCTCATCACTACCATAGCTCCATTGGAGATGTTCAGTACTCCGCTTCTAGCCCTACTGCGGAAGCTGTATCCACTGTGCTCCAAGTAGCCTAGTGATACCAAATTTTTTTCCAGCTCCGGGATGTGCTTTACATTTGTCAATGTCCTCACAATCCCATCAAACATCCTCACCCTGACTGTCCCTATCCCAGCCACCTTGCAAGGATGATTGTCGCCTAGAGTCACTGATCCCTCATCTGTCTTGGTGTATGTCGCAAACCAAGATCTGTGTGGTGTGTAGTGATGTGAGCACGCAGAGTCTAGTGTCCACTCCTCTGTGTAATGCCTGTGACCATCTGATACCACAAGTAGATCATCCTCCATCTGCTGCCCAACAACTACACTCACTGATTCTGAGCCACTTCTTTCTCCCTTCTTGCTCTTCCATAGTGGACATTCTCGCTTGAAGTGCCCGAACTCGTTGCACTTGAAGCATTTCATCTCTTTCTTTCCCTTCCTGGACTTGGACCGCCCCCTAGACTTGCTTCTGCCTCTACCTCTACCTGTCCTCTCCCCTACTGCTAAACCCTCCTGGGGAGCCCGATCTCTGGTCAACTTTTCTCTTTGCTCATTAGACCTCAGCACCGAGACCATGTCCTCATATTCCAGAGTCTCCTTGTCGTAGAGCAGTGTAGTCACCAAAGAGTCATATGATCCTGGCAGCGAACACAAAAGCAACAGGGACTTATCCTCCTCATCCAGCTTCACTCTGATATTCATCAACTCTGTGCACAACTGGTCGAACCTCTGAATGTGGCTAATCATATCAGATCCCTCCTGCATCCGAAGACTGTACAACCTCTTCTTCAGCATTAGCTTGTTGCACATATTCTTCTCCATATATATGGTGTGCAACTTCGACCAAAGGCCCTTCGGGGTCTTTTCTTCCAACACTGAATACAATGCCGCATCCGTCAAATATCCTCTGATCACCGAGCATGCTTTCTTCTCCAACGATGCCCACTATCTATCTGTCATTCCCTCAGGCTTCTCATCCAAAGCCTGATCCAGATCTACTTGCACCAGAAGATCCTCCACCTAGATTTTTCATATGGAAAAATTTCTCTTGCCATCAAACTTCTCAAAATCAACCTTCATATTGCTGCCCATGATAGGATCCAAGCCAAACAAGCAATATAAAATCAAGAAGTGTAGAATATACCTTGATGGTACCTTGCTGAAAATTTTCAGCACTTGGGATCTTCAACTTCTTGCACTTGGAACCGCTTCCTAACCACCATGGCTCTAATACCAACTATTGGAGCATGATCCTGGCTCCTCCCACGGACCTTGGGTGCAGCAGAACCAGCAACGAACAAATCTGGAGACTTCTAGACTCGATCGAAGGCCCTTGACAAAATTAGCCTGGTTGCTGTCTTCTTCGTCAACCTTTCGTTCCAGATGAAGAATGCCTCTAAGATCACCTCTAAAAAATCCAAGATCTGGTACCCAATCAGACCATGCCTGGACCGAGGTCATCCAATTTGTAGATCTTGAATCGAGATATTCTAGATAGGAAAGAAGGTAGATAGAACCAGACCTTGCAGATCTGTCCTGCTGCAGCCTTTCCTGTAGATCTGTTGATGGAGATCTCACCCACGCCTCAAACGACCTCAGATCAACTCCAGATCTGAGAAAAACTTGTACCAACCTTGTAGCAAGAGATTTCAAGTCTTGGACCTGATGTTTGGGTGGCTGCAAGAGAGGGAGAGGCAATATGGTTGGCGGCACAAGGGGGAGGGGCTCAAGACCCTAGCGCCTCCCCTGCTTTTCCTGCCTTCTATGGACCTGGCGGCAAGAAACCCTAGGGTTTCTTGCTCCTGAGGTGTGGAGAATAGCTGAAGAGAGAGGGAGAAGAGAGAGAGAGACTTGAGAGAAAGGGTTTTCATATTCCTTGGCTTAATCAAACCTATACAGTGGCATGTATATATAAACACAGGGTCAAGTGACCCAAACCCAAAACTCCCTTGACCAACTCTATGGGAGATTAGATTAACCCAAGCCTATGTACACCCATGACTCGACCTAATCTCACCTATCCTGGGCCTAGACCTGGCCCATAAAGAGTTGGTCCCTTGAGGCCCACATAACCTAGACCTCAAGAACCCGAAAGGCCCACAGCCTTTCAACCTAGGGCCCAACTAGCCCTAGAGCCTCCATGAAGCCCTCATGAATGATGGACCTTAGCCTTAGCCTTGGTCCCCTGGGCCTTGGGCATACCACCTGGATCACAACACCTATGACCATAAATTTGAACATCTTAATTGACATGTGTATGAATGATATCACAATAAAAATAACATGAGTAGTTCGTTATAATATTTTATAATTATTATAAAAATATATATTGTATAGTTATGAACTATGGAACATCCATGTGATGGATTTATTGCATGAATGTTTCCCTATTGGCTAATTATATAAATGCATCTGCAAGAGTTACAAAAGAGGCTGGGAGTCCCTGATGTATTGTATTATCAACTATACCTTTCTTTTGTATATTTTTAACTGTTGATTGAGATTTTTATATATTAATATAAAATAATAAAAAAAATTATTTAAAAATAGATAAAAATTATTTCTCTCTATTTTCAAATAAAGATCAAGCATTTATGGTATACTTCATAGAAATGAAGACTAGACTACCAGGCAATTAGAGAGCGGAGGTGTATTAAGATTGATCATGAGATGGTTCAATCTATGATGCACCTAGGGTTAAAGCCATAGATCATCCTGTGACTCAAATGATTTTTCAAAAGTTTATAACTATTAGTTTTTCTCTTTATGCTCTTACTTGCTGGTAGTTAGGAATTTGAATTTACATAGCATATGATGAATGAATATGTTTAGAATGTGCATGAGACCAAAGTTCCTCATATAAATTATATTACGTTACAATGGTGAAGTGTTAGGAATACTACCCATGCCTTCTTTCATGCTAAGCTAGTATTATGTCAAGAACTATAGTAGGCTTGCTGTGCTATCGACGAGGCTTGCTGTGGAGATTGATTTGATACTATCTGGGTACATAATGAAGCTAATGGTAATTAGCTCATATTAAGTCAATAAAATATGTTAAAAATTATAGTGAGTTTGTTGTGCTATCCACAAGCCTTACTATAGTGGTTGGTATGATGTTGACTTAGTGATGCTTATGGCATATTCTGGTAGTGCTGCTTTGTTGTGCTATCCACAAAGATAGTATTATTCAGATATGACCATATAGGATTAAAAAGTATGATTTAACTAAAATACTATATTTTATTGTACTATCCATAAGGCTAAAAGTATTTTAGAGTAAAAGTTATGTTGAGGGTTACATGAGATGTAATTAGTAAAGAGTTACTTATCCTTGAACTCATATGAGTTTATTATGCTATCCACAAGGCTTTTTATAAGGAATTGGGATCTCAACCCCATTAAAAAATTTGATGAAAAGTTTTTTGATTTTCATATTTGAGGGCTATGAAATTTGCTAAAATAGTGAGAGATACAATTAGATAAAAAACAATATCGTCTAAATTGTGCATGTCATGTTGAGTAGTCCTTGAATATTTTTATATATACATAAGCATCTTTACTATCACTGCATAGTATATTTTTTAAATTGATTGAACTTCATGAAATGATTGAGGAAATGAAGATGAAGAATATCTTCACTAAGGGTATCTAATTTCATTACAGTAAAAAATGAGCATTAGAGATAAATTGTAAGAGTTATCTTGTAAGTGTGAAGCAGTAGCGGGATGCAAAAATTGCATCTACTAATAATTTGTATAAGATACAAATTAATTATTATTGAGTGTTTCAGCTTTAAAATATTGGGTATATGATATCTTATATAAGTTCCTCTTATGCAAAGTATTGCTGGATCTATAAAGCTGAAGTAAAGTGACTACTTATCTTTTAGCACTGATGGATAGTCTATTCATGCTGAGACTGTAGAAATCTATGTAATCTTCTAGCAAGATTTTAGAAACTAGTAGACCTTTGTTATATACCTAAATTTATCAAAAATATTATTTCAATTCTTATGTTATTGTAATATGGATTTAAAATTAATATTAAGAATAAAAGTTACTCTGCTTCTAGTAAATGTTGTGGCTATGATTTTATGATAATGGTCTTATGTTTCTATCACTCAATGATGTTGTTCTTCTGTTGGTGAGAATAAAAAATAAATATATGATGGTCACATATCTCAAGGCAAGCAAGGTATTAAGTCTTGAACATATGGATGTTCGAAGGCTAATAATATCTCAATCCAGAGATTGACACTTCATATGAGATATGGTGTGTTTCCTAATATGCTTCATAAATTTTAATTCTCATTCTTGGAATATGCCTTAGATATTATTGTTCTAATTTAGATACTATTAAAAACTGTTACGAGCACTCCATAGAGATATGGAAAAGGCAAAAGGTAGGTTGCCAACTTATGTAAAAAGAGTTGATGTACATAAGTTTGTGCTAAAATAGATTTATATATATTTATAGGTTATCTTAAAGAATAGTATGGATACTCTTTCTTCCACCCTACTAGACAAAAGATGTTTTGTCAGTAGGCATGCTACCTTTTAGAAAAAAAAAATTTCTAAGGAGACAGTGGGAGGATAATTGAACTTGAAAAGTTCAAGATCTATGAACTATCCTATCATAACCTATGAAATGTCCACAAGTTGATCCTTGACTAGATGTGCTCATTGATGAGGCACGACCATAAAACACACCTTCTTATTGAAGGTCAATTCGAGTGCGTAATGTACCACTCAAATATGGATTTATCATTGAGAATGACTATACACCATACATTATTGTGAATAATATTTTTTTGACCTATTCGGAGATTGTCATGAGTAGAGACTCTGACAGATGGATTGAAATCATTATATCCGAAATGGACTCTCTATACATCAACCAAGTATGGATTTTGGTTGAAGCACCTATGAGTACAACCCAACAAGTTGCTAACAAGGATGTCCATCCAAATTCTTTTGCTATTGCCATATATCATCTAGAGAGTTTGTCTCTAGTGGGAGGGCAAATGCATTTATTGATTCAAGCAGGCATTGAGGAGTAAGTACTTCTATTTTGGATAAGATAGTCAAAATATTTGACTTTATCAAATATAAAGAACTATGTGTGTGTGCAAGAAGATAAGTGGGAGTCTACTAACCTCTTGGTTATGTATGTGGGTGACATATAGCATATTGGAAAGATAGTCTCAATATTGCACTCAATCAATGATATGCTTATCACAAAAATTTTTATTGAAAAAGATGGGTTAAGCATCCAATATACTTGGGATCTCTAGGGATAGATGTAAGTGGATGCTGGACTTATCCCAGTCTAGATACATGAAATTTATGTTGAAGGAGTTCAACATAAATGGGTGTAAAGGAGTTTACTTATCCATATATTCAATGTACCTCGCCTGATGTGGTTTATGCCTTGTACATAATCATTGTTTTCAGGCACATCCATAATAGGATCTTTTGAAACTTATGAAAAGCATTCTCAAAGTACTTGAGAAGTACTAGAGGAGTAGTGAATTGAAAAAATTTCAAACAGCAAACTGTATTTGTTTCAGTTAAATGTTATTAGTGAAGATTGCTTAAGAAAGTTGCCTGATGAAAGGTTCATCATTGAGTTGGATGTGGTCTCATTAGATACCCACTCACATCCTAGGCACTTTCACCTCATTTATGATTTGATCATAAAATTAGTTAATATTAAGAACATCATAATAGACCAGTTCACTAAGCCTTATACAGTAGCTGTGTAATCGCCATCCTGATTGCATGGGCTCAGGTACAGAGGTGATTGGTTTTAGTGCAAGTAGGAGATTGAAAGAGTAGTACCCTACAAACCAATCGCATGGGGATGCGAAGGAATTTTTTTTATTTTCTTCCTACTCATTTGCATGATATTAGTTATTTTATTTATGAGATATTATATTTTATCATTTGCTGCATCATATTTTTTATGATTATGATAAATCTCATAGATTAAGACAACGATTTTGGGGCCATGATGAGATCATGTCAGTGAGACCTAAAATCTTGATAGCTCCAATCTAAAATACTCTCAATCGTTGGATCATCAAGTCGGAGATTAATGATACCGATAAGACTGGTACATCCTATGTATGCTCAATGAAGAGAGTGGTTGATCTCATAATCTCTTGTGTGGTGACACTAATACAATGATGTAGGTGCTCATTAGAGAATAAGTTCACTGAACTGACCCATAGGAAGAACATCTGATGGAGCCTTACAGCATGTCAACAGATGGTTCTTTAGTGGGAGTAGTGCATGTAATCTTTTGATCTGAGATCACTATGGTACTTTGTATATATGGATCCTTACTTTGGTTTATTTCCTAGCACATCATTTTGAAATGTATGTAGAATATTCTAGGTATGGTGAAGTATGCATGGAGATTATGAGTGGTCAACAAGAAATCAGTCACTCCTTGTAGGAGGAGAGAACATCCTATGTGATATCATAGGATGATGACCCTAAGAGTCTCTGGCCAGAGCAGGGATGAACAGTAAAAATGGTTTCTACTAGTTCATCAACCGAATCTTTATCACTGGATCGAGTACATATAGATAGGTATTTGAGTTTGACATATTTTCATACCCATGATCTTTTCGAGATGTTGTGTGATTGAAGGATTGAATTGCACGGTAACTCACAATGAAAGGGTACTTTTGATATTTTTATCAAATTTTAAATCTTTCGGATAGTCATGACACATTGCTAGACATCAATCTTGACTTGCAGACTCATCAAAATTAAAAGAGTTTAATTCAAAAATTAATTAGGAAGAGTCCAAGTTGATTGGGACTCTTGAGCTAACCTAATCCAATCAGATTGGGGTTACGTCAAGAGTCTGGATCCACTGCTAGCTAGATTTAAAACTCAATGGATCACATACAATAAAAATTTGATTTTGATTCAATCTATTTAGATTTATTATAAATCCAATGGGTTAACTAAATTGCTAGCACATGAATTAACCCAAGCTCCCAATTGGGTTTAGTGCAAATGTGTTTGTGCTAACCCTTTGCTTGTTGCCTTGACCTAATGTGATTGGGTTTGAACCATTTAATTATTAGGTGATTTATCTGGTTTATATGAAAGAGTTCCATATAAAATCATCTTTCTCCACGCCAAGCCACATGCCAATTTAATTGGATGCCACATTTATTTTTGGCATTTAATAAAGAGAGTCCTTCTTTCATACTTCTCTTAATTTCCTTACATGTTCCACATGTCCCTTAATTTTATGTGCCATCAGATGGTGCCTTGGGATATGTGGGTGTGGAAGAGGAGAAGGAGTCCTTTGAGAAGGAACTCCATGCCAATATAAATAAGGGACGCTCATATTTTTGTGTGTTAAAATGGAAGAGCCCATTTCATGTTGGACTCTTAATTCCTTCCATTATTTCTATGTATTTTTTTTATTTCATTGTGTCATCTGATGACCCTTGGAATTATAGGCAGCAGAAGAGAAGGAAGAGTCCTTCTCTAGCAAGGAAACCACATGCCATAAAATTAAATGGGTCGCCTCTTATTGTGTGTTGAATATGGAAGAGCCTTTATTGTTAAGGACTCTTTGTTTCACGACCTTCTCCTTGTCCCACATGCCAAGAGTTGGCATCTTAATTTTTTTAGGCAGAGGAAGAGTTTTTCTACTGGTCAATCACCTTTTATTCCATGCTATCTCCTTGGTTTACATGTTAAAATTAAATGAAAGTGTGTAAGAATTAAGGGATGCCAAGAGTTGGCGTCCCATGGTATCCCCCCTTGTTTCCTATTTAAAGGGGCCACTACAACCAGGTTTACATGCCAATTTTGGTTGAGTGTTGGCATTGGAATGAGGGAAAATTGATAGAAAAAATCTGTAAAAAGATAAGGGAAAAGGGAGAGGAAAAGTGGAAAGGAACGGATGAGAGAAAAAGGAAAGCATGAGATACTTGTCCTAAAATCAGATTGTTCAAGTGTTGAACATCTGATTTAATTTTTATGTAGTGTGATCTTTTGAAAAAAGGTTCTTAAAGAGGTCCTAGTGGAGGTCATGTAAGCATAAAAGCTATGGTGCAACTAGTTCTTATGAAGGACGATCGACAGTGAGCTTGCGAAGAAGGCTGCAGCACTATGATGAATTGAGAAGGGTCCTGATCACTCCTGTGTGGATCACCGTTGGAGGGTTTCTATTTTGGAGTCTCATGGAAGTCTCAAAATTATCAGATCATGATCTTCTCATTGGTATGTGACTTCTGATCTCTTCCTGATATGTATGTTTTTGATCATTTGATTGTAATCATCAAGAGATTCCTAGGATTTTATGTTCCGATGCTCTTATTTAATTGTTAAACTTTATCTTTAATTATTGAATGCATGTTAAAAATTTTGAAATCTATATTCCACTCCATCATCGAAATCCAACATGAGTCCCACATGCACACTTGATAAAGAGAAAAATGGTAAAGGGATAGACCAAAAGATCTGTAGAGGTATGATTATCTCATTACTGTATTTGACCACTAATAGATCGTATTGTATGCTAGGTTTCAATCTAATCCTAAAAAGGCTCACTTGCTAGCTATTAAGAGAATTCTTAGATACTTAGTTGACACACAAAACATAAGATTATGGTATTCAAAATAATCATCCATTGAACTAATTAGTTATACAAATGCTGATTATGGAGGTTGTAAAATTGATAGAAAAAGCACAAATAGAATATGCCAATTTTTAGAATAAAACTTAATCTCATGGTATAGCAAGAAATAAAATTCAGTAGCATTACCTACAATTGAAGTTGAGTATATTGCTGCTAGGAGTTGTTGTACTTAAATACTATAGATTAAACAATAACTTGAAGATTTTAGAATTAAATAAAATAAAATTTTCATAAAATGTGATAATATAAGTACTATTAATTTAACAAAAAGTTATATCAGTACTCTAAGATAAAGCATATTGAAATAAGGCATCACTTTATCTGAGATCATATTCAACATAATGATATTGTACTTGAATTTGTTTGCACTAAAAATCAATTGGCTAACATTTTTACCAAACCACTTAGTGAAGATAGATTTAGAATGATCAATGGTAAATTAAGAATTTGTGATCCTTTCTAAATAAAGATCTTATCCAAAAATCTTTGCCCATCTTTAAGTTGGTTTTATTTGAGTCTTCTTAGATGTTTTTGGATCCATTTTGAATTTGATTTGAATCATGTTTAGTGTTTAAGACAAGGGCTTGAGTCGACTTGATTGTGCCTGCGAGTCGACTTGACTTTCGAGTCGACTCTAGTAGGGGTTCGAGCTGACTTGACGATCAGGATCTAATATTTTATATAAAACTTCCATCATTTTTAAAACACTATTTACTTTACTTTTCTGAGCCTGCTTACCTTAAACCCCCTCGACTCCTCCCCTAAACCCTCCAAAACCCTTGCCTCCACCAAATTCGAGCATTATGGCACCCCGTGTTCGATCTGCAGTTGCGAAGAGGTGAGGAAGTGTTAAGGCATGCGAAGCACAGTCCAAATGCTAGCGACAGCTAGAAGAACTTCATCCTACCCCTTTTACATCAATCTCCCCTTCGAACCAAGTTTTCATGGCTTCTCGGGCAGTCACCATGGGCAGAAAGGTGGATTTTGCCTTTTTGGATGAAGAACATTTTCGAATCGACAGCTGGATTCGTCAGTAGGTTTGGAAGAAAATTTGTTCCTGAGAGATACCCACTTATCCTAATTTAGTAAGAGAATTCTTTGAGAATTTGTAAATAGACATGGACTGTGTTTGGTCTATTGTGAAGGGTACTGAAATTACCCTAAATCGACGGAAATTACGTCACTTGTTAGAAATGCCTAGGATCAAGATTTGCTACCCTTCTTTAGAAAATGACTTTGAAGGTTTGAGGAGGATTTTGGATAGAAAAGATGTAGAAAATTTTAATTCTCATAAAGCTAATCAACTTTTGGCTGAAATGAGGCTTCTACATAGCATTGTTAGTAGGATTATCTTCCCCAAAACTAGTAGATTTGATTGGATGTCTAAGAGGAAACTTGCTGTATATACTATTTGGTTGAAGGGAAGACTATGAATCTACCATTTATGATGTTGGAGCAAATTAAAAATGCTACGGACAGATCAACGATCAAAGCTTGTCTTTCCTATGGAATGGTCTTCACCTCGATCTTTATAGATGCTCAAATTGATTTGGAAGGTGAAGATTTCAAAACTCTTATACACACTAATTATTACACCAAGCATTCTCTTCACCGCATGGAATACAAGAAGGTGAATGATGCATTGTCATCAATGCATATCAAATAGTAAATTTTCAAATCAGCTAGATAGTAGGAGTCGGATTGAATCCACGAATATTATAGGCTAAGTTACATTCAATTTAATTTTAAATAAATTTTAAGGAAAGCAATTTCAGCAATTAAAGCAGGTAGGATGCATGCATAGATTTCAAAAATCTTTTCAAGAGTAGAGAAAAATGAATCGGGTTAAACCCTTTAACCCCACATGCATTAGATCTTATCTAATCCTATCCAAGTCCACGAATAAAAATATGCATATAATCTAAAAATAAAATTAAAGATGAGATCAAATCTCAATACCTTTGTGCGGGTAGAAATATACTGCTTTCGATGATCTCAGATTCGAAGATCTTTGAGCCATACATATATTCAACCTCTACAGATATCTATCGGGATCAACCTTGAATCCTTCTTCTCATGGTAGATTCATCTTTTTCAAGTAGGATCTTTACTTCTTTGAATCTTGATCAGCAATTGATCTTGACTACAACTTCAACCATGAACAACAGCCTTTTCTCCTTGTTCCTTTGCTGTAGAAGAGATCCTTATTCTTCTTAGCGTATGGAAGATGGACACCCAACCCTTGGGCAAGGAAAAGAGAAGAGGGAGAGAGGGTGAGGCATGGAGAGAAGAGAGGAGAGTTTTGATTTCTCAAAATTCTATTATTATAAAACCCTAAGAGACTGTCTCTTTATGTAGACTCTTTCTTGATCCAAATTAAAAACTAATCAACCTAAAAAAAATAGTCCTTATCTCATAAGGATTTCTACCATTTTAATCTGATTATTTTTCATTAAAATCAGACTTAATTGGTAGGATCTAAAGCTCTTTTGACAAGTAGATGGAGTGCTCTAGTTAAAAAAAGGCAGACTGAGTGGGTGCCCTTCATCTGATGAGGCAGGTAGGTGGGGTGCCAACCCTTAGCGCCCCATGTAGGGTCTTTCATGCAAGAGAGGGGGCGTGGCCCCTCTCTCTCTCTCCTTCGATGCCAAACCAAGAGGAGTGGGCGTGCCCCTCACTTTTCCTCATGTCATTCCAAGGAGTTGGTACCCCTTGGACCTTCCAAAAATGAAGGATGGTGCCATCACATGTTTCCATCAATTTCCCACTTCAAAAGAAAATTTCAAGGAGATAAAGAGAAGATTAGATTGCCAGTACTCTTTGACATGATCTAATCCCCTTGGTCTCACAATTTGGTAGCTAACTAATTCTAATGGATTTAGGTTAGATTCAATATAATGGACTTGATCCAATGGAAGTTCTGAGAAGAATTAGGTTTAACCATGTGCTAGCATGGTTCTCTTAAACTCAATAGGATTTCAATAAATTCTAACCTAATTAGAACTTCATAAGTCTAATTGATTAATTTAAGATTAAATTTCTTAATGTATGATCCCATAGATTTCATTCTATCTAATAGTGAGATATATTATGATCTCTGTCACAATATCATCGAAACTCTTTTCGATGGATTGGAACTATTCTAACTCTACCCTTCGAGGATCATCGATCATCAAGATGATGTCCGTAAGTCTCACAATCCACTAATGACACCTAGCAATATATAGTAGAAATCCAGTAAAATGAAAGTGTGAATCCCTAAATGCAGTTATCATATGATTCAGTCCTTTTATCGTGAGTTCCGACTTGACGGAGGTCATGGAGAACTCATCAGACCCCATCATCAGTCATATACTAGATTGACTCGACTCGAGTTTATTTGTGAATCTCGTGAAAACTCTTTTTCAGTATTCACATTTGCTTTGGCCAAAGACTTTCTGAACTCAATCTTGTGAATCGCATAGAGCTTCTCCTTTTCTACCAAGATTGATAGATTCCATCTAGATGCATCCTACGTCAAATAGTGAACCTAAATCTACTGTAGCCAATATACACAGCAGGGATAAGATTGGCTAGGGATCAAAAGAATGTGTAGTCAAACTCAATAGCTTCACTGTGAATAGTCGATGACACCATAGGTCAAAGATCACTCACACCACTGCAACATCGAGTCAACCACTGAGAGTGAGTAGACATCCATGTGGTTTCTCATATTGATCATGCTCAGTGCAAGTTGTTCTCTAACAACCACCCGCATCCTCACTCCAGTATCCCTATACTATAGATCTGAGACTCATCTGTCGATAAAAGAAGTAAACCATGCATTGATCTCAAATGAATTGATCACTGTTCTTCATGATGATCTTTTGATTGGGAGCATTTAGAAATTAATCACTAATTAATGTATGTCTCAAATTCTCAACACTTTAAGAATATATAAAAATCACCTTTGTTAATTTTTAGGACAAATCATAGACACATAAATATGATTGGAATGAAAAAGCCCTTTATTGATAATAAAAGTATTACAAGTACAAGATTAAGCTCTGGAATTACAAAATGTGTTAGCCAACAATTGACTTCTAGGACACAAATCTAACAAACTCTCACTTGACCTAAAGCTAATTGGCCATATACCTAAGACCCATCTTTTCAAGGTGAGCTTCGATCTTCTACTGACTGAGAGGCTTGGTTAGTGGGTCCGCCATGTTGTGTGCAGGGTCAACTCTCTATACCTCGATGAACTTCGTCTTGAGGTATTCACGTATGATATGAAACTATCACTCTATATGCTTGAACTTTTGGTGAGACCTGGGCTCCTTAGTGAGGGCTATGGCATCGTTGTTGTTGTAATATAGTGCAATGGTATCTGATGGTATCACATTCAGCTCCATAATGAATTTCTTGAGCCAGAAGGCTTTCTTAGCAGCTTCAGAGATGGTGATGTGCTCGACTTCCATGGTCGAATCTATAATGATTGACTGCTTAAAACTCTTCTAGCTAACCGCACCACCATTATACAAGAAGATACATTCTGATGTAGACTTTCTATCATCAACATCAATCATGAAGTCTGAATCAGTGTATCCCTCAACTTTCAGCTCCGATCCTCTACTAAAGACCAACAATAAATTTTTAGTCTTTTTTAAGTACTTAAGGATATTTTTCATAGTAATCCAGTGTTCTTCATCTGGATTCGCCTAATATTTGCTCATGACACTCACGACAAGGGCTATACCAGATCATGTACATAACATGATATACATGAGACTCAATATAGCCGAAGCATAAGGGATCTTACTCACGCACTAAATTTTCTCAGGTGTGTCAGAACACATCTTCTTAGAGAGATAAATATCATATCTAAGGAGTAAGAGACCCCTTATGGAGTTTTTCATACTGAACTTCTTCAGCACATCTTCATGTACATTCA
The DNA here is from genome assembly GCF_000442705.2 of Elaeis guineensis. Classification (NCBI taxonomy): domain Eukaryota; kingdom Viridiplantae; phylum Streptophyta; class Magnoliopsida; order Arecales; family Arecaceae; genus Elaeis; species Elaeis guineensis. The sequence goes on from NC_026007.2 coordinate 28,509,674, forward strand.
CTGTGAGAGTCCAATCATTCTCATAGATCTATCTCTATAGATCTTTATACCAAGAATGTAAGAAGCTTCTCTTAGGTCTTTCATGGCAAACTCTTTTGATAAGCATACTTTGATTAATGTCAGCATAAAAATATCATTCCCAATCAGGAAGATGTCATCCACGTACAATACGAAGAATGTGATAGTGCTCCCATTGACCTTTTTTTACACACACGGCTCCTCATTCTTGTTGAAATCAAATATTGTGATCACATCATTAAAGTGAGTGTTTCAACTCTGAGATACTTGCTTAAGTCCATATATGGATCTTTGCAGCTTGTAGATCTTATGATCACTATCACTAGATGTGAAACCCAAAAACTACTCTATATAGATATCTTTCTCAAGATATCCATTTAGGAAGGTAGTTTTCACATCCATCTGTCAAATTTTGTTATCATGAAAAGCTACTATTGCAAGCAGAGTATGGATGGATTTCAGTATGGCTATGGATAAAAAGATTTTGTGATAGTCAATGCCTTCATGTTGACTATAATCTTTTACGACTAGCCTTGCCTTATAGATCTCTACCTTACCATCTGACCTAATTTTTTTTTATAAATCCATTTACACCCAATAGGTACAATACTTTCAGATGAATCTACTAAGGACCAAACCTAGTTGGAATGTATGGAGTCAATTTCTAACTTTATCACTTCCATCCATTTCTCAGAGTCAATATCTAATATTGCCTCATCATAGGTCTTGAGATCATTCCTAATGTACCTATCCCCCACAAGAAATGCTTCCTCTAAATTCTCTATAAGAATACTTAAGTTTTTTACAAGAGGATGGGAGATCCTACTAGATCTACGAGATGGAGGAGGTATCACATCTACTGGCTCACTACTTGGTTTAGGTTCTTGGACTCGATGCTCTTTAGAGACTTTCTCTTTGAGCTCAATCTTTCTCTCACTACCTCCATTTTGGATAAACTCTTTTTCTAAAAAAATGACATGATGGCTCACAATCACATTGTGATCCTCAGAAAGATAAAAGTAGTATCCCATGGTTTCTCTAGGATACCCTATGAAGTGAGCCCTAAAAGATCTAGCCTCTAACTTGTTCGTTTGCTGTTGCTTGACATAGGTCAAGCATCCCCAAATCTTGAGGTACCCAAGAGTTGGCTTCTTACCATGCCATAACTCGTATGGTGTGGTAGAAAAGGATTTAGAGAGAATTCGATTCGAAAGATGAATTACAAAAAGTAATGCAAGTCCCCAAAGAAAGATAGGAAGGTCTGTAAAGCTCATCATGAATCGGACCATATCTAATAGGATTTGATTTCTTCTTTCAGATATCCCATTGAGCTGAGACATCCTAGGAGGTATCCACTATGAGATTATGCCATTATGCTTAAGATAGACCTAAAATTTTTTACTAAGGTATTCTCCTCCTCGATCTAATCAAAGAACCTTTATGGATTTTTTGATCTATTTTTCTACTTCATGTCTGAACTCTATGAAGTTTTTAAAGGCTTCAAACTTATAGTGCATCAAATACATAAATCTATATCATGAATAATCATCTGTAAAAGTTATGAAGTAGACATAGCTATCCCTGGCTTGTCATCGAATGGACCACACACATCAATGTGTACCAGGGCTAATATCTCAGAGATCCTTTTTTCTTATCCCATAAAGGATAGCTTGGCCATTTTTTCTTGAAGACATGATTCATAAACTAGATAAGACTCGAAAATCAATAGTCTGAGAAGATCATCTTTCTCCAGTTTATTAAGTCTGTCCTCTTTTATATGGCCTAGCCTAAGATGCCATAAATATTTTTGGCTAATACTATCTCTAAGTCTCTTAGACCCTATGGCATTCATAGTTTGCTCGTTAATATTAACACTCGCATCCATATGCAAATGATAAAGACCGTCAATTAAGAAAGCACATGTAACAACTTTATTTTCAAAATAAATCGAACATATATCTTTGTTGAAATAAAAATTATAATTATCCTGTGCTAGCACAGATGTAGAAATCAAATTTCTACTGGCTACAGGTACATAATAGCAGTCTTTAAGAATGAAACTAACTTCTAATGGTAATCACAAAGGGTAGGTCCCGACGGCCACAACAACAATCCTTGCTCTATTGCCGATCTGGAGAGTGATCTTGCCTTCCCTCAGCCCTCTCACTTCTTCAAGACCCTGCATAGAAGTACACAATGAGCACTTGAACCAAAATCAAGAATTTAACTAGAAGAAGAGAAAACTATTAGATTAGTTTTAATAATGAATATATCAGATGTACCTTCAAAAGGCCCATCCTTCTTTCTGCTCTTAACAGTCAACAGGTAGGCCAGATAGTTCCTTCTCCAGTGGCCTTCGATGTTGCAATGGAAACACTTTTCTTTATCATCGGGCTTCTTCGAAACCTGCTTCTTGGGCTTGACCTCATTCTTTTACTTCTTTGTAGATTTCTTCTTCTTCTTAAAAGAAGATTTTCTTTTAGAGGAAGCCCATTTTACAGTCAGAACTATAGTCCTTAAACTTTTCAAGATGTTCTCTGCTGTTACCAGCATGTTCAGTAATTCAAATAAAGTGCTATCAATTTTATTCATATGATAGTTTATGATGAATTGCCTATATGAATCAGGAAGAGACTGGAGCATCAGATCCACCTGTAATTTCTTGTCCATGTTCATGTCGAGCTTCTGAAGCTCCTAGATGTCCTTGATCATTGTCAAACAATAATCATTGATGGACTGTCCATCACGTATTTTTGCTTTAAATAGTCTTTCAGAGATCTCAAAGTAAGCTGTACTACTCTGCTCACCGTACAACTCTTGCAGGTGAGTCAGCATCTCTTTGGCAGTCCTCATGTCTTCATGCTATCACTGAAGATCATTAGATATAGATGCTAAAATATAATACTTCGCCTTGTTATCCTCATCCATCTACTTCTCAAGTGTAGCTCGTTGATCAGGGGATGGATGAGCTGGTAACACATACGCATCATGATCAAGGACATGGGTAAGTTTCTCAAAACTAAGAACGATTCTCAAATTTCAAAGTCAGTCTTTATAGTTTGTACCAGTCAATCTATTGGTATCCAGGATACGGGCTAAAGGGTGGAAACTCGACATGGTAATCTACGGAGAGAATAGTTTCTAGTTAGATATTTATACTTATAAAATATTTATTTTAGAGACTTTAGAAACAAACAAAGGCTCCCACTATTTTTTCAAATCTTCCACACTCCTCGGGTGGAGAAACAGAAATCTATATGCGATCGATTTCAAGTGGGTACTACAATCTCATTAATCTATACACACCCGATCTAATAATTATTGGTGAGCATAGACTAATGAGTGGACAATACTTTATCCATTGCTTCACTAATCAAGATGTAGTGGGCTTGATCTCTAAGTCCTGTGGCCTCATCTAACAGTTATTGGCATATTTTTTAATTAAGTCAGACCTATCATTCACCAGTAGGTGCAAAGCCGATATTGAGACCCTCATCGAATAGTTATTGGGCCTAACTCCATCTCTATCTCGGGACATCAAATACCAATAGAGTGATTGTACCTTTCTGATGCAACCAAACTACTGTAACCAGTTGAGAATGATCAACGCCAAGAAGGCCCCCACATCTCTACAATGATGGAAAATCTCTAGACTTAATATTTAGTGAGGAGATTTAGAATTAAATCTCTTCTAAGTCAGCAAATATAACATCCAACTGATCAAATTTAGGTCAGCACATCAACATGTCTATCCAGTCTAGTCGGCATGGATGAACTCGAGTCAACAAGTAATCTAGTATGAAACTGAATCTCCCAAGATGGTCAGATAAGTTAACATGAGTGGGGATCCCCCTATTGCTTTTCTTAGGTACTAATCAAATTAGATAGATCATACAACAGAATCAATTAAATAATCACCATCTAAATACTCGCCCTAGACACCAAATTGGTCGATTAGAATCAATCAGATTAACCTATTGAAATGGGTCAAAACCATTGAGCCAAATTTGATCTTGAGTCAATCGATTCACATCAAAATATGAATTGATGCAACCAACTACAACTAAACTCAACTTTGAGCCTCTTTAACCTAATCCTAATCAATCATTGATTAGGTTCAATCAATTACTTAAAATCGACAATGAATTCTAGTCTAATCTAATCAATTTGACCCTAATTGTAGTTTGATCATTAGACCTAATTTACTCATCCTATACTTACATGCAATAATATAATTTTTAGATCCATAAATAATTTTTTAGATTATATTTCATTGTATGTATTAGTGGCTTATGATCTTGAAACAGTTTCAGATCTAAACCTTATATCATATATCACATATATGTAGTTTCAGATCTAAACTAAAACATGTATCATATATACATCAAATTTTAGATCTAAAACTAAAAATATATATATTGAATATATATATACTTAAATCTAAAATAATGATTAAAATATTTAAAAAATAATTTTTAAAAAATTTATTCGCATCAATCTAGGATAACTTTTTCAATATAAGGGATAAACCCTATATCAGGACAACCTTATACCAGTTTGATATGAACATTTAATCATTCTAATTTTAGATCTAAATATGAAATAAGATATATCACATATATCAATTTTTAGATCTAAAATATTGATTAATCATTTCAAAAATAGTTCTCAAAATCGATCAATCTTGTGCTAGAATAATCTTTTCAATATAGGGGATAAATCCTATACCAGGATAATCTTATACCAGCACAAGATCAATTTTAAATCAACAAAACTTTCAGATCTAAGATAAAAACTAGATTATACATGTCTTTAAAAATTTGTGGCTCTAATACCATTGTTAGAAAATTAGGTAGAATGCATGCATAGATTTTAAAAAAATCTTTTCAAAAGCAGCAGAAAATGAATCGGGTTAAATCCTTTAACCCCACATGCATTAGATCTCATCTAATCCTATCCAAACCCAGAAATAAAAATATGCATATAATCTAAAAATAAAATCAAAGATGAGATCAAATCTCAATACCTTTGTGTGGGTAGAAATACACCACTTTCAATGATCTCGATTCGAAGATCCTTGAACTGCACACTTGTCCGACCTCTACAGGTATCCATCGGGATCAACTTTGAATCCTTCTTCTCATAGTAGATCTTTCTTCTCCAAGTAAGATCTTTACCTCTTTGAATCTTGATCAGCAATTGATCTTGACTACAACTTCAACTATTGAACAACAGCCTTTTCTCCTTGTTACTTTGCTATAGAAGAGACCCCTCTTCTTCTTGGCGTATGGAAGATGGACATCCAACCCTTGGACATGAGAAAGAGAAGAGGGAGAGAGGGTGAGGCATGGAGAGGAGAGAGGAGAGAGGAGAGTTTTAATTTCTCAAAATTTTATTATTCTAAAATCCTAAGAGACTATCTCTTTATATAAATCCTTTCTTGATCCAAATCAAGAATCAATCAACATAAAAAAGGCTAGTCCTTATCTCATAAGGATTTCTACCTTTTTAATCTAATTATTTTTTATTAAAATCAAACTTAATTGGTAGGATCTAAAGCTCTTTTGACAAGCAGATGGGGTGCCCCAGTCAAAAAAAGACAGATTGAGTGGGTGCCCTTCATCTGATGAGGCAGGTAGATGGGGCGCCAACCTTTGGCACACCATCTAGGGTTTTTCATGCAAAAGAGGGGGTGTGCCCCCTCTCTCTCTCTCTTTCCATGCCAAACCAAGAGGAGTGGATGGGCCCCTCACTCTTCCTCATTCTATTCCAAGGGGTTGGCACCCTTTGGACCTTCCAAAAAGGGAGGATGGCGCCATCACATGTTTCCATCAATTCCCCGCTTCAATAGGAAATTTCAAGGAGATAAAGAGGAGATTAGATTACCAACTCATTGACATGATCTAATCCTCTTGGGCTCATAATTTGGCACCCAACTAAACTCTAATGGATTTAGGTTAGGTTTAATGTAATGGATTTGATCCAATCAAAGTCCTGAAAAGAATTATGTTTAACCATGTGCTAGTATGATTCTCTTAAATCTAATAGGATTTCAATAAATCCTAACCCAATTAGAGCTTCATAAGTCTAATTGGTTAATTCAAGATTAAATCACTTAATGTATGTACCCATAGGTTTCATTCTATCTGATAGTGAGACATATTATGATCTCCATCATAATATCATTGAAACTCTTTTCGATGGGTTGGAACAATTCTAACTCTATCCTTCGAAGGTCATCGATCATTAAGATGACATCCGATGAGTCCCATAATCCACCAGTGACATCTAGCAGTATGTAGTGACAATCTAATAGAATAAAAGTGTGATCTCTTAGGTACAGTTATCATATAATTCAGTCCTTCTATCATGAGTCCTGACTTGATGGAGATCATGACAAACTTGTCAGACTCCATCGTCAGTCATATACTAGATTGGCTCGACTCAAGTTCATTTTTTAATCCTGTAGAATTTTTTTCAGTATTTACACTTACTTTCGTCAAAGACTTTCTAAACTCAATCTCATAAATCGTATAGGACTTCTCTTTTTCTATCAAGATCGATAGATTCTATCTAGGTGCATCCTACTCCAAATAGCAAATTTGAACCTACTGTAGCTAACATACACAGTAAGGATCCGATGGCTAGAAACCAAGAAAATATGTAATCAAACTCAGTAGTCTCACTGTGAATAGCCGATAATATCGCAGGTCAAATGACCACTCACACCACTACAGTATCGAGTCAACCATTGATGAGTGAGTAGATATCCAAGTGATTTCTCGTGTTGGTCATTCTTAGTGTAAGTTATTCTCTAACAACCACCCACACCCTCACCACAGTGTTACATTATTGTTGCCCAGCTATGCAACCCAAGAGGGGGGGGGGGTGAATTGGGTTTCTAAAAATTTTAGGCTTAATTAATTACTGATGATGAACAAAACAAAGACTTTAATTCAATATTAATTACCAAAAGCAGGAATGCAAGGATATAATAAAGAAATAAAGAGAAACAATAAAGCACACCACAAACACAAGGATTTATAGTGGTTCGGTGCCAACCTTGCACCTACATCCACTCTACAAGCTCCTACTTGGGAATTTCAATCCACTATACTTGTATTCAACCCGAATACAAAACATCGAAAACTCCGACACTAGCTATCCCAAGCTAGTCTACTTATTTCCCGGGTACAAGCTAACCCAAAATACTTCGATTTCAGGTTCGGATCAACCTTTCCTTGTTTTGGAAATCCTCCAAAAACAAGAACAATTACTCACAAAGAGTAAGAAAATTTAGAGCACAAATTAATACAATAACAGCTCCTTAAATGAGCGAATATAATAATAAAAACACTTTACTCAAATGAAGAAACCCTTTTTGGATTTTCTCAAGGTGGATGAACGCTTGAATGAATGCTTGAGAAAAGGATGATCTTTGATTGAAGACTTCTTGAAGGCTTTGAAAGATCTCTTGATCAAGGTTGAAACAATAGGCTTGAAAGATCCTCTCTTTGAATGCTCTTGCTTTTCTCTTTCACAATCTCTCTTGTATATTGTGGATCCTCTCTCCTTTTCTTTTGGGTATTTCGTTGATCTCTGGCTTTCTCGTGTAGATTTTGAATCCTTTTGTATATAGGTTTGATCTCTCCTTTTTTTAATCTTCAATTTCTTTCACCATTTGAAACATTTTATAGCAATAAGAAACAAGAGAAAATAATTTAGGCAGATAAAGAGCCGTTAGAGCAATTTTAGGAAGCATAAAAGGCAATTAAAACGGGCAAAAAACTAGCTGTTGCTAATATTTTCTGCCGCAGGGGTCGACTCATGAGTCAACTCATGCTTCAGGAGTCGACTCATGAGTCGACTTCTGTTGCAAAGACCAGAGAATGAGTTTCTGAAAATTCTTGGCTCAAATCAGCAGGGGTCGACTCATGAGTCGACTCATGCCTTGTGGGTCGACTCATGAGTCGACTCACAGGTCGTGCCAAGCCAGAAAACTAGCATGCCAAGGGAAATTTTTGCGTGCCAATCAGCTCATAGTGCCATGAGTTGACTCATGAGTCGACTCATGCACTTCAAACCTTCATAACTTCAAAAATATAAGTCCAAACACAATGAAATTTTCACCAATAGATTACTAATCATTTGTTCTACCAAATAATACTGTCAAATTTGGATTTTAGTGAAATTATGATTTTGCCTCTGAAGAGCATAAGGACTTTTTCAATTTAAAATTATTTGTATCCCTTCAATCTGCTTTGTAATCATCAAAATCAATCTAGGAGCAACAATCTCCCCCTTTTTGATGATGACAAAACATTTGAACAAAAGCATTTATGTGAATCAATAATTTCAAAAGAATGCATTATACATTTATATGCTTGAAAAGAGTAAGATTCTTTTGGCATGTAATATAAATGATCATATACAAAAATAGTTTGTCCATCTTCTTAAAGATTTGAAGATATGCTCATTGGAATATGTGATTTTGGTGTTAGAGCAGAAAACTTGTTTTTGTTATCAGAGCAAGTTGTATTTTGAAAATTTGCCTATTTTCATTTGATTTTAGTTTTAGCATCAGAGCAAAAATTAATTATGTGCTTTAATTGCTTTTGATACAAAAAATAATTATGTGTGCCAAAGCATGTTTAAGAGTTGATTTTGAAAGTGTATTAGCTCATTTTGAGTTTAAGATATATCAGAGCAAGAGAAAAATAAATTTTGCAATGTATCGGAGCAAGGAAAATAATTTTACAATGTATTAGAGAAAATTTTATAATGTATCAGAACAAATTTTATGATGTATCAGAGCAAGTTAAAAAAATTTTAAGATGTATCAGAGTAAGTTGGAATTTTGAAGTATATCAGAGCATATTTAAATTTTTAAAGTAAATCAGAGCATATGTAAAGAAGTAATTTAAAAGTTACATAATTACATTGTACTTAGCATTGTACTTTTGATATTGTTCTTTAAATTCTTCAATTAATTTCTCATAATTTATAGTTTTGCTTTTGATGGGTTGCTTTTTCTTTAATTTCTCATAATTGAATTGCTTTTTGTTTAATTTCTGTTTGATGCCAAATTTCTCATAATTTAAGGTTTTGCTTTTAGGATTTTACTTTTGATGAGTTACTTTTTGTTTAATTTCTCTCCCTTTTTCTCATAATTTAGGGTTTTGCTTTTAATGAGTTGCTTTTTGTTTAATTTCTCCCCCTTTTTCTCATAATTTAGGGTTTTGCTTTTAATGAGTTGCTTTTTTATTTAATTTCTCCCCCTTTTTGACATCATCAGACATGGTTAACTTCTCCTTTTTCTGAAACATTCTTTAATTTCTCCTCCTTTAGAGTTTATCACAGATGTTTGCTCCCCCTTAATATAGCAATTATCAACAGCAAACAACAATAAAGAGAAGACAATATTTCAACAAGGAGAATATATATATAACCAAAATATGATCAACATCATTACAAAAGGTAGAAATATAAGTAAAAGATGATTCCATTAAAATCATAATTGTTTCAATACATAGTTCATATTATAATAATCAACCAGCTAATTGTCAATACATGGCCCCAAAATACAGATCCTAGAACAAAATACTAACTCCTAGGATCTAATAATGATCAAGACAAGTCATGGATCGGAGTCATCAGATATGGTATGAGAAGCTGATGGATCAGAAGTGCATCCTCTACCCCGTCTGCCTCTGGCACGAGCAGGAGAGCGAGATGAACTGGGAGGCTGAGTACGCTGAGATGCTAAGGACTGAACAGAAAGGGTGAGTTTGATAGAATCAAGTACGTTCAGTGCTCTGGAAACAGATTGAAGTAGAGCAGTGAACTGAGTGGTTGCATGCTCACTCGATCCTCGGATCTCTTTCCTCAGTAATTCATATCCACCTTCTAGTGCTCCTCTGAGCCTGCCAGCCTCTGCAGTGAGATCTGTGACCTCAATAGTTGACTCCTGTGGCTTAGGATGGGCCAAAGCAAGGACTTGCCCCTGCAAGTCTAGAACTCTGCCAGTCAGTCTCCAAACTGTGTCCTCAAGCTGCTGGATCCAGATGGACTGATCTGATATCATCTGAAACACAGTGGAGATGTGGGGAGTAATGGTCTGATCAGAAGAGGTGGCTCCAGGTGCAAAAGAAGTACTACTCCACTGGCTAGACAGCAAAGAAGCCACACGCTGTGATATTTGTTCGATCTGATCGTCAGCCAGTCTGAATTCTGATTGAGGTGCTCTGCTCTCTGGCTGATATACTGGTGTGGGCATCCTAGTGAACTCTGAAGGGCCAGCCTCTGTATCAGGAAAGAACTGGGTATCTGGTGATGCTGCCCTGAAGTCATGTACAGGAGAAGATGGACCTTCTTCTTCTACTCTGCCTTCAGTTCTGTCTTCAGCTCTTGTTTCAGCTCTATCCTCAGCTCTTTCTTCAGAGCCCTTGATCCAACCACCATCAGTCTTTGTAAATCCCATTCGGTGCAGGCTGTGTTGGTTGAAAGTGTCCACATGAGAGAGCTTAGTAGAAGCCTCCCCCTCACAGCTAACTCCAAACCTCCTAAATACTCTAGTAAGGGCCATACCATAAGGCAAGTGTGCCTTGGATCTGTTCAAAGTTTCTCTCATGGCCTCTATCATAAGTGCAGGGAGGTTTAGGGGGGTCTGAGTGATGACATGAAACATGATACATACATCTCTGCCAGACAGTAGATCATGCCTACCACTCCTAGGAAAGAAGAGCTTTGTTACCATCTGATGCAGGATCCTCATCTCAATAGACAAAATCTTTGCTTCCAATTTGTTTAAACTTCCTGAATAAGTTTCTCCTAAAATAATTCTGATCCCCTCTTCTTTTACTGGGAGTTCCATATAAGAATAACCTTCACTAGGCAAATGTAATATTTCTCCCAATATACTAGAATCCAAGCAGATATCAATTCCCTTGACTGTTGAAGTCACTGACCCATTTCCATAATGTAGGTTCTGGTAGAATTCTCTAACTAGGTCAACATAGGTGACTTCCTTAAGGGAGCAGTAGAATTTCCATCCTTGGTTTTTAATTTTGGTAGCAAAAGTAAAGCCCTCATCTTCAAAGAACCGAAAATCTATATTTTTCTCGGTTTCTACTTTTCTATCAGAAAGAGGATTCACACTGGGGCTTATGGAGGATTGAGAGGGACCTTGAGCAGATACTGAAGTGGGAGCTGTGGAAGACTGAGCATGCCTTTTCTTTCGGACAATTTCTTCAGGCTCACGGATTGACTTTCTTCTTTGGGGAAGTTTCATCTTCAGAGCCATATTCAATATAGTAGCAGACAAGAAGACTTGGAGGAACACGTGAATGAGTGGAGGAGGGATCACAAGAGTAAAGAGAAATTTTGGTGGAGAAAAGAAGTGGATTTGTGAAGATCGATGAAGTGCTAGGGCACGTTCCAACTGCGCCAAACAATGCGAGAAAGCACAAAAAATCCCTTTCTAAGGTGGCGATTTTTGGTGGAGAGGAGGAGGGAGAAGTGCTTCGAATTGGATCCTTGGATTTGGAGCAAAAGAATTGGAGAAGTCGGCTTTTGGAAGGAGGACGATGAGAAGATGAGTCGTCTCACAAACAGGGTCCCTTATAAAAATAATGAACCCAATGGAAGTTGGTGGGATTTACAAGTTTGCCATTGAGTCGACTCATGGGGGTCGACTCATGAAGTTCAGAAAATCAGGAAAAATGTGAATAAATTCCAAAAAAATTTGAAATTTTGGGAGAAGGAGTTTTGCTCAAAGATAAGTTTTTAGAATGATAAACTTGAGCTTTTGGGACCAGGGTAGATGTTGGAAATTGAGCTCTAAGAATATTTGACATCAATTCTTGGAAGTTGAGAGAAAATTTAGGCATATGGATCTAGAATTCCTAGATTTCTCCTAATTTCACAGAATCTATCCTCACTAAGGGCCTTTGTAAAGATATCAGCTAATTGATTTTCAGTGCAAACATATTCAAGAATTATATTTTTGTTTTGAACATGTTCTCTTATAAAGTGATGTCTTATTTCAATATGTTTGAATCTTGAGTGTTGAATTGGATTTTTAGATAGATTTATGGCACTTGTGTTATCACATCTTATTGGTGTTTCATTAAGTTTGATTCCAAAGTCTTCGAGTTGTTGCTTAATCCACAAGATTTGAGCACAACAACTTCCGGCTGTAATGTATTCGGCCTCAGCCGTAGACAGTGCCACCGAATTTTGTTTCTTGCTAAACCATAAGATTAGGTTAACTCCAAGAAATTGGCAAGTTCCACTTGTGCTTTTTCTATCTAATTTACATCCAGCAAAATCAGCATCTGAATATCCTAATAAATTAATTTGTGAGTCCTTAGAGTACCATAACCCTAGAGTTTGTGTACCATTTAAGTATCTAAGGATTCTTTTAACAGCATTCAAATGAGATTCTTTAGGATTAGATTGATATCTAGCACATAAACAAACACTAAACATGATATCAGGCCTACTTGCAGTTAAATATAATAATGAGCCAATCATGCCTCTATAGTATTTTAAGTCTACACATTTACCTTCATCATCCTTGTCAAGCTTACTTGAGGGATTCATTGGTGTGCCAATTGGTTTGCAGTTCTCCATTCCAAATCTTTTGAGTAGTTCCTTGGTGTACTTGCTTTGGGTGATGGAGATTCCCTCTTTTGATTGTTTGATTTGGAGTCCGAGGAAGAAGGTGAGTTCTCCCATCATGCTCATCTCGAACTCCCCCTGCATAAGCTTAGCAAAGTCTTGACAAAGGGATTCATTAGTAGATCCAAAAATTATGTCATCAACATAAATTTGTATAATTAGCATATCATTTTGATTTCTTTTAATAAATAGGGTTGTATCTACATTACCTCTTGTAAAACCATTATTTAGTAGAAATTTGCTTAGCCTTTCATACCATGCTCTAGGTGCTTGTTTTAATCCATATAAAGCTTTATTTAATCTAAAGACATGATTAGGAAAAGCATGATTTTCAAATCCAGGGGGTTGTTCTACATATACTTCTTCAACAATATATCCATTTAAAAATGCACTTTTGTTGCCCAGCTATGCAACCCAAGAGGGGGGGGTGAATTGGGTTTCTAAAAATTTTAAGCCCAACAGATTACTTATGAAGAACAAAACAAAGACTTTAAATCAATATTAATTACCTAAAGCAGTATTGCAAGGATATAATAAAGAAATAAGATAAAGCGATAAAGCACATCACAAATACAAAGATTTATAGTGGTTCGGTGCTAACCTTGCACCTACATCCACTCCCCAAGATCCTACTTGGGAATTTCTATCCACTATCCTTTGTATTCTACCCGAATACAAAACGTCGAAAACTCCGACACTAGCTATCCCAAGCTAGATCACTTATTTCCCGGGTACAAGTAAACCCAAAACACTCCGATTTCAGGTTTGGATCAACCTTTCCTTATTTTGGAAATCCTCCAAAAATAAGAACAAAAACTCACAAAGAGTTAGAAAATTTTGAGCACAGATTAATACAATAACAGCTCCTTAAATGAGCGAATATAACAATAAAAGCTTTACTCAAATGAAGAACCCCTTTTTCGGATTTTCTCAAAGTGGATGAACGCTTGAATGCTTGAGAAGAAGTTGATTGATGATTGAAGATCTCTTGAAAGCTTTGAACGATCTCTAGATCAAGGTTGAAACAATAGGCGTGAAGAATTCTCTCCTTGAAAGCTCTTGCTTTTCTCTTTCACACTCTCTCTGGTATATTGTGGATCCTCTCTCTTTTTCTTTTTGGATTTTTCGTTGATCTCAGGCTTTTTCTTGCAAATTTCGGATCCTCTCTTCTGTTCTTCTCTCTTTGATTTGTCGATTGATCTTTTTCTTCACTTATGTTTCTCTCCAATTTGATCTGCTATTTAAACTGCAATTTCTTTCACCATTTCAAGCATTTTGTAGCATTAGAAGCAAGAGAAAATAATTTAGGTAGATAAAGAGCCGTTAGAGCAATTTTAAGAAGCATAAATGGCAATTAAAATGGGCAAAAAAATAGCCGTTGCTGATATTTCCCGTCGCAGGGGTCGACTCATGAGTCGACTCATGCATCAGGAGTCGACTCATGAGTCAACTTCTGTTGCACAGACCAGAAGGTCTGATTTCTGGATTTTTTGGCTCAAATTAGCAGAGGTCGACTCATGAGTCGACTCATGCCTTGTGGATCGACTCATGAGTCGACTCACAGGTCGTGCCAAGTCAAAAATCCAGCGTGCCATGGAAATTTTTTGCGTGCCAATCAGCTCACAGTGCCATGAGTTGACTCATGAGTCGACTCATGCACTTCAAACCTTCATAACTTCAAAAATATAAGTCCAAATATAATGAAATTTTCACCAATAGTTTACAAATCATTTGTTCTATCAAATGATACTATCAAATCAGAATTTTAGTAAAATTATGATTTTGCCCTTGAAGAGCATAAGGACTTTTTCATTTTAAAATTATTTGTATCCCTTCAATCTGCTTTGCAATCATCAAAATCAATCTAGGAGCAACAATCTCCCCCTTTTTGATGATGACAAAATATTTGAACAAAAATATTTATGTTAATGCATTAATTTCAAAAGAATCCATTATAGGTGTATATGCTTGAAAAGAGTATGATTCTTTTGGCATGTAATATAAATGCAAAAATAGTTTGTCCATTTTTTTAAATATTTGAAAAGGGTATTAGATCATTTTGAGTTTAAGATATATCAGAGCAAGAGAAGATAAATAACTTTTGCAATGTATCAGAGCAAGAAAAATAATTTTTACAATGATATCAGAAAAGATTTTACAATGTATCAGAGCAAGAAAATTTTATAATATATCAGAGAAAATTTCACACTGTATTAGAGGAAATGTCAGAAAAAATTTTACACTGTATCAGAGCAAATATTATAATATATCAGAGAAACTTTCTCACTGTATCAGATCAAATTTTATCATGTATCAGAGCAAGTTAAAAGAAATTTTAGGGTGTATCAGAGTAAATCAAATTTCTTAAGTTGTATCAAGGTAAATAAAGTTTCAAAAGATGTATCAGAGCAAGTTTGAATTTTAAAATATATCAGAGCATAAAAAAAATACTTATTTGCATTGTACTTATGATTTTGCTTTTGATGGATGGCTTTTTGTTTAAGTTCTGTCTGATACCAAATTTTGATACCAAATTTCTCAAAGTTTTGTTTAATTTCTCCAATATTTGTTTCCCAATATATTTTTTTTAATCTTCCAATTTTTGTTTAATTTCTCAAGTTTGGTTTAATCTTTCAATTCTTGTTTTTGTTTAATTTCTTCAGTTTGGTTTAATCTTTCAATCTTTGTTTTTCTTTAATTTCTCCAGTTTGGTTTAATCTTTCAATCTTTGTTTTTCTTTAATTTCTCCCCCTTTTTCTCATAATTTAGGGTTTTGCTTTTTTTTTTTTTTAATTTCAATTTTTGTTTTTGTTTAATTTCTCCCCCTTTTTGACATCATCAAACATAGTTAACTCTTCCTTTTTCTGAAACATTCTTTAATTTCTTTCCCTTTAGAGTTTTTCACAGATGTTTGCTCCCCCTTAATATAGCAATTATCAACAGCAAATAATAACAAGGAGAAGATAATATTTCCACAAGAAGAAAATATATAACCAAAATATGATCGATATCATTACAAAGAGGTAGAAATATAGGTAAAAGATGATTCCATTAATATCATAATTGTTTCAATACATAAAATTCAACCAGCTAAATGTCAATACATGGCCCCAAGGTATAGATCCTAGAACAAGACACTAACACCTAGGATCTAGTAAAGATCAAGATAAGTCAATGATCGGAGTCATCAGATATAGGGTGAGGAGATGATGGATCAGAGGTGCGTCCTCTACCCCGTCTGCCTCTGCCACGAGTAGGAGAGCGAGATGAACTGGGTGGCTGAGAATGCTGAGATGCTAGGGCTGATACCATGAGTCTGATAGAATCAAGTACGTTCAGTGCTCTGGAAACAGATTGAAGTAGAGCAGTGAACTGGGTGGTAGAATGCTCACTCGATCCTCGGATCTCTTTCCTCAGTAATTCATATCCACCTTCTAGTGCTCCTCTGAGCCTGCCAGCCTCTGCAGTGAGGTCTGTGACCTCAATAGTAGACTCCTGTGGCTGGGGATGGGCCATGCAAGGACTTGCCCCTGCAAGTCAAGAACTCTGCCAGTCAGTCTCCACACTGTGTCCTCAAGTTGCTGTATCCTGATGGACTGATCTGAAATCATCTGAAACACAGTGGAGATATGGGGAGTAATGGTCTGATCAGAAGAGGTAGCTCCAGGTGCAAAAAAAGTACTACCCCACTGGCTAGACAGCAAAGAAGCCACACGCTGAGAAATATGCTCGATCTGATCGTCAGCCAGTCTGAACTCTGAATGAGGTGCTCTGCTCTCTGGCTGATACACTGGTGTGGGCATCCTAGTAAACTCAGAAGGGCCAGCCTCAGTATCAGGAATGAACTGGGTATCTGGTGATGCTGCCCTGAAGTCATGTACAGGAGAAGATGGACCTTCTTCTTCTACTCTGCCTTCAGTTCTGTCTTCAGCTCTTTCCTCAGCTCTCTCCTCAGCTCTTTCTTCAGAGCCCTTGATCCAACCACCAATAGTCTTTGTAATTCCCATTCGGTGCAGGCTGTGTTGGTTGAAAGTGTCCACATGTGAGAGCTTGGTAGGTGTCTCCCCCTCACAGCTAACTCCAAACCTCCTAAATACTTTAGTAAGGGCCATACCATAAGGCAAGTGTGCCTTGGATCTGTTCAAAGTTTCTCTCATGGCCTCTATCATAAGTGCAGGGAGGTTTAGGGGGGTCTGAGTGATGATATGAAACATGACACATACATCTCTGCCAGATAGTAGATCATGCCTACCACTCCTAGGAAAGAAGAGTTTTGTTACAATCTGATGCAGGACCCTCATCTCAATGGATAATAGCTTTGCTTCCAATTTGTTTAAACTTCCTGAAAAAGTTTCTCCTAAGATAATTCTGATCCCTTCTTCTTTAATTGGGAGTTCCATATATGAGTAACCTTCACTAGGCAACTGAAGTTTATCTCCCAATATCCTAGAATCCAAGCATATGTCAATCCCCTTGACTGTTGAAGTTACTGACCCGTTTCCATAATGTAGGTTCTGGTAGAACTCTCTAACAAGGTCAACATAGGTGACTTCTTTAAGAGAGCAATAGAGTTCCCATCCTTGATTTTTGATCTTGGTAGCAAAAGTAAAGCCTTCTTTCTCAAAGAACCGAAAATCTATATTTTTCCCGATTTCTACTTTTCTATCAGAAAGAGGATTTACACTGGGGCTTATGGAGGATTGAGAGAGACCTTGAGCAGGTACTGAAACTGAAGTGGGAGCAGTTGAAGACTGAGCATGCCTTTTCTTTCGGACAATATCTTCAGGCTCACGGATTGATTTCCTTCTTTGGGGAAGCTTCATCTTTGGAGCCATATCCAATAAAGTAGCAGACAAGAAGACTTGAATTTAGAGGAGGAGGAATCACAAGAGAGTAAAGAGGAATTTTAGTGGAGAAAAGAAGTGGATTTTGGAAGTTCGGTGAAGTGCTAGGGCACGTTCCAACCGCGCCAAGCAATGCGAGAAAGTATGAGAAATCTCTTTTCCAAGGAGGCAATTTTTGGTGGAGAGTAGGAGGGAGAATTGCCTCGAGATAAATCCTTGGTTTTGGAGCAAGAAAGAGTTGGAAAGAACGGCTTTCGGAAGGAAGACGATGAGAAGATGAGTCGTCTCACAAACAGGGTTTCCGTTTAAAAACAATGAGCCCGTGGGAAGTTTGTGGGATTTACAAGTTTGCCATTGAGTCGACTCATGGGGGTCGACTCATGAAGTTCAGAAATTCAAAAAAAATGCAAATAAATTCCAGATAAATTCAAAATTTTGGGAGAAGGAATTTTGCTCAATGATAAGTTTTTAGAGTGATAAATTTGAGCTTTTGGGATCAGGATAGATGTTGAAAATTGAGCTCTAAGAGTTTTTGACATCTATTCTTTGGAAATTGAGAAATTTTAGACAAATGGATCTAGAATTCCTAAATTTCTCCTAATTTCACAGAATCTATCCTCACTAAGGGCCTTTGTAAAGATATCGGCTAATTGATTTTCAGTGCAAACATATTCAAGAATTACATTTTTGTTTTGAACATGTTCTCTTATAAAATGATGTCTTATTTCAATATGTTTGGATCTTGAGTGTTGTATTGGATTTTTAGATAAATTTATGGCACTTGTATTATCACATTTTATTGGTGTTTCATTAAGTTTGATTCCAAAATCTTCGAGTTATTGCTTAATCCACAAGATTTGAGCACAACAACTTCCGGCTGCAATGTATTCGGCCTCAGCCGTAGACAGTGCCACTGAATTTTGTTTCTTGCTAAACCATGAGATTAGGTTAACTCCAAGAAATTGGCAAGTTCCACTTGTGCTTTTTCTATCTAATTTACGTCCAGCAAAATCAGCATCTGAATATCCTAATAAATTAATTTGTGAGTCCTTAGAGTACCATAACCCTATAGTTTGTGTACCATTTAAGTATCTAAGGATTCTTTTAACAGTATTCAAATGAGATTCCTTAGGATTAGATTGATATCTAGCACATAAGCAAACACTAAACATGATATCAGGCCTACTTGCAGTTAGATATAATAATGAGCCAATCATACCTCTATAGTATTTTAAGTCTACACTTTTACCTTCATCATCCTTGTCAAGCTTACTTGAGGGACTCATTGGTGTGCCAATTGGTTTGCAGTTCTCCATTCCAAATCTTTTGAGTAGTTCCTTGGTGTACTTGCTTTGGGTGATGGAGATTCCCTCTTTTGATTGTTTGATTTGGAGTCCGAGGAAGAAGGTGAGTTCTCCCATCATGCTCATCTCGAACTCTCCCTGCATAAGCTTAGCAAAGTCTTGACAAAGGGATTCATTAGTAGACCCAAAAATTATGTCATCAACGTAAATTTGTATAATTAGCATATCATTTTGGTTTCTTTTAATAAATAGGGTTGTATCTACATTGCCTCTTGAGAAACCATTATTTAGTAGAAATTTGCTTAACCTTTCATACCATGCTCTAGGTGCTTGTTTTAGACCATATAAAGCTTTATTTAATCTAAAGACATGATTAGGAAAAGCATGATTTTCAAATCCAGGGGGTTGTTCTACATATACTTCTTCAGAAATATATCCATTTAAAAATGCACTTTTAACATCCATTTGAAATAGTTTGAATTTCATAAAGCAAGCATAAGCAAGTAGAAGTTTAATGGCTTCTAATCTAGTGTTGGGTATAAAATACCCGCAGCCGAATTCGACGGTAGAACGGCTCCGCCCGGGCTCCTACGGGAGCCGGGCTCCTCCATCAACTGAAGGAACCAGATCTAGGGTTTCAGGGTTAGATCTTGAAACTTTTTCAAGATCATACAGCGGAAGACTAAAATAAATTAAAATTTATTTTCTAAAACTAGAGAATCCCTAGATCTAAGATCCTATTACATGATTATTACATGGCATTAAATCAAAAATTAAAATATATAAATAAAGCATGAACTACATGTTGATCATATCAACATGTTTCTATACTACATCTAATGTATGTATTAAACAATAGATCAGATCTATTATCTTGCAAGTTAGATGCTCTAACCTCGCTGATCTGGGCTTAAGGATGATGTTGCAAGCCGCACACGCGTCCGGCCTCTAGGAGTCGTCCACACGAGCCCACGAATCTCGATCAGAAGTCCTGCTTCAGGAAATCAGCACAGTATGCTAGTACTGCGCTGATCCTTCTTTGATGGTTGATCAGGTGCCTCCTTCTTCTTGATTTGGACTCTTCCAAAGATGGAAAGTAGAAGGAGGAGTTTCAGATCTGAGACGCTCTCAGGAAACTCAAGATGGAAGGACGAAAGATATGAAAATAAAAACCCTAGAAGAAGACCCTCTTCTTCTTCACGTTTTTCTCTCTAAACACCCAAACTTGCGTCTTTTATATCTCTACGACCCAAAGGTATTTCTCTCTGATTTTTGGATGGCAGAAAGGCCTCTCAAAAAACTATCTCTCCTTAAAATTTCATGAAGAAACTTGTCTTATATAGAGAGATATGATAGAGTCCTTGTCTAGGTCAAACACCTAGTCAAGGCTTATCCAAACATGGCAAGTAAAGGGATGCCCAACTCTTGAGCACCTCCTTCATATTTTCGTGGATGGATCAACAAAAAAGGGTGCACAATGTAAACCCTAAAAGCCACGAAAATTCCAAAATAAATTTGGATAAATTCGGTGCAAAATTGAAAGAGTTTTGGATTTCTAAAACTCTATCTCATAGAATTCAAAATCCAAACTTATTCCTTTTAGATTTGATCCAAACCACCTTCCATGTAAGAAAGAAGAGAAGAGACCTTTTGTGAACGTGGGAGAAATCTGGGGGAGGGCTTTTGTCACACAAAATAAGTGGAGATTGACGTTGAATAAGAGAGAGGGCATGGAGAAGGCTTATGTGGTGCAAGGTGGAATCCTAGTCCTACTAGGATTCTGTCTCATGACTTATTTTAATTTGGTTTCCCAAACCAAATCAAATCAAAATTAGATCAACCCAATTAAAATAGGTCTTAACCTAATTAAGAACCTAATTTAATCAGATTAAATTAGATTTAAATCTGATTTAATTTTCTAATCAAATTAGAAATTAGATTGACCCAAGTCCTAGTTGAACTAGGACTAGTTTTTCCTTGCACTTGGCTTATCCAATAAATCAATTGGACTTGATCCAATCAAGCCCAAACCAAATCTAATTAAATCATATTTAATTAGACTTAATCTCAGCCCATTGGCTTAATCAAATTAAGCCAATTAGCAATCAAATTGCTAATCGATCCTCCTGCAACACTTGCACTGGGTTAAATGTCAATCGTATTGATTATTTAACCCTATAATGATTCTTAATCGTTGATCAACCATCCGATCGGATCATGAACTCTAATGTGTGTGACCTCATAGGTCCGAACCTAAGCCGGTAGCATAGAAACAAATTCCTATACCAATCGAAGTGACCATCTAGCAATGGTACTCGACGTTCGGATAGGTCGAATGTGTAGAACAACATCCTTAGAACCCATGCGGATATAGTTTTCATATAATTCATCCCCTTGACCAAAATGATCATAGAACACCCCAGAGCTCAACTGTCAACTCTGATCAGGTTGTCCACATTGTATTTCAAAATATCAAATCCATCTGATGGATTACCCTGGCCAAGGTTTTGCTAAATTGAAATACAGCGACTCATTCTTCTCCAACTCTTGGAGTGGTCAATCCCATCTCGATCACACTCTGACTTCGCAAGTACTTGACTGTGCCCAGAAGCCTTCCGTCTCTGAATTAGAAATTCAGTTAGTCCAGTACCAAAGCACAGTGAGTTGCTTGCAAGTCACTGAGGTGATCTCAAGTCTAAGGGACACTTATACCTATATCCCATCAGAGACATTCTCGACAGCAGAATGCTCTGGAGTTGGTCACGTTCAATGACGATGTACCCTTACATCTCACCTGTATGCCATACCAGTGTCTCCACACTCCTTGGTTAAGAGGACAACCAACCCATATGGCCTACAGCAACCTATGCTCGATAGAAGCTGTCGTCCTTATTAACAGCCTATCATTTGGTCGTGAACAGTTTTAAGGACTAATCGATAAATCCTCTCTTTATCGAACTTAAATAGTCCTAAGGACTTCATCATAACAACGGAGTTCATTAGAAGATGAAAGCTTATGATGAAAATGCCAAATATATTTTATTTATTAACAAATCAATTACAATACTTGGTTGCTCAACCGTCAACAGCTTGACGATTGGCTTTTTGGGACATATTTTCCAACAACTCTCACTTGTCCTAAAGCCACTCGGCACAGTATCTAATACCCATCTTCGACTTGTGGTTGTCGAACTCCTTTATTGCCAGGGCTCTAGTGAAGGGGTCGGCTAGGTTCTCCTTTCAGTCGATCTTCTGAAGGTCGACGTCACCTCGATCCACGATCTCTCGGACCAGGTGGAAGTGGTGCAAGATGTGCTTCATCCGCTGATGTGCTTTGGGTTCCTTCACCTGAGCTATGGTACCAGTGCTGTCGCAGTAGAGCAGGACTGGACCATCGAAGGAGGATGCTACTCCAAGCTCATTGATGAATTTCCTCAGCCACACAGCTTCCTTCGCGGCATCCGATGCTGCGATGTACTCCGCTTCACAAACAGAGTCCGCCACAGTATGCTGCTTGGAACTCTTCCAGCAGATGGCTCCACCATTCCGAGTAAAGATATAACTTGACACACTCCTGCTATCATCATGGTCAGATTGAAAGCTGGAGTCTGTGAACCCCACAAGTTTCAGATCTGACTCGCCATAAACCAACCATTGGTCCTTAGTATTTCTCAAATACTTAAGGATGGCTTTAACCACTTTCCAGTGGTTTTCTCCAGGATCAGATTGGTATCTACTCACTACTCCTAGTGAGTATGCCACATCTGGTCTTGCACATGTCATGGCGTACATGATAGATCCCACGGCTGAAGCATATGGGACTCTACTCATACGCTCTCTCTCTTCAGTAGTTGTCGGACAATCCTTCTTAGAGAGAGAAATTTCTTGGCCTATCGGTAGATAGCCCTTCTTGGAATTCTCCATGCTGAACCTCTTCAGTACAGTGTCTATGTACATGGACTGGGATAACCCAAGCATCCTTTTAGATCTATCCCTATAGATCTTCATCCCTAGGATGTAGGATGCTTCACCCAAGTCCTTCATGGAGAACTGTGATGACAACCAAACTTTTATTTCCTGTAGTGCGGGAATGTCATTCCCGATTAAGAGAATGTCATCCACGTACAAGACAAGGAATACCACAACTGGACCATTTGCCCATTTATAGATGCAGGGATCTTCTCCATTCTTAATGAAGCCATACGTTTTGATCACCTTATCAAAACGCATGTTCCAACTCCGAGAAGCTTGCTTCAGTCCATAAATGGATCTCTGAAGCTTGCACACCTTGGACTCATCTGTGGATGTGAACCCTTCAGGTTGTATCATATACACCTCTTCAGTCAGCTCTCCATTCAGGAAAGCTGTCTTTACATCCATCTGCCAGATCTCATAATCCAGATGGGCAGCTATTGCAAGCATTATCCGAATAGATTTGAGCATTGCCATAGGAGAAAATATCTCGTCATAGTCAATACCATAACGTTGACGATACCCCTTGGCAACCAGATGGGCTTTATAGGTCTCCACCTTTCCGTCTGCGCCCCTCTTCCTTTTGAAGACCCATTTACACCCAATGGGTTTAACCCCTTCAGGTGGGTCAACCAATGTCCATACATCGTTGACCTTCATGGACTCCATTTCGGATTTCATGGCTTCAAGCCATTTCTCGGAATCAGGTCTCTGCATAGCATCCATATAGGTGATCGGATCCTCATTATTCTCATCAAGTTCGATGGGATCACCGTCCCGGACCAAGAAACCGTAGTATCTGTCCGGCTGACGCGGTACTCTACCGGATCGCCTTAATGGTGCAGGTATATTGGGCTCCAGATCTGATCTAATCATATCCGACTCAGGTTCAGCTATTGGTGTCGGTCCTTCTACCTGTTGAACTTCATCAAGTTCAACCTTAGAGGCAACGGTTCCTTCACCAAGGAACTCCTTTTCTAAAAAGATTGCCTTAAGGCTGACGAACACCTTTTGTTCATCAGCATGGTAGAAAAAATATCTTTTTGTCTCTTTGGGGTACCCTATGAATGAGCATTTGTCAGACCTAGGTCCAAGTTTGTCTGTGACTAATCGTTTGACATAGGCCGGGCACCCCCAGACCCTAAGGTGTGAAAGTGCTGGCTTACGTCCCATCCATATCTCATATGGAGTCTTAATTACAGACTTACTTGGAACCCTATTTAATAGATAACAGGCCGATTCGAGTGCATATCCCCAGAAGGATATCGACAAGCTAGCAAAACCCATCATGGATCGGACCATGTCTAACAGAGTCCGATTCCTCCTTTCAGACACACCATTATGCTGTGGTGTTCCTGGAGGAGTCC
The DNA here is from genome assembly GCF_000442705.2 of Elaeis guineensis. Taxonomy (NCBI): domain Eukaryota; kingdom Viridiplantae; phylum Streptophyta; class Magnoliopsida; order Arecales; family Arecaceae; genus Elaeis; species Elaeis guineensis. Next base: position 28,533,860 of record NC_026007.2, read on the forward strand.
ATTGGGAGAGAATCCCATTCTCTCCTAGATATGTGAGAAATTCACTAGAAAGATATTCTCCTCCTCGATCAGATCGAAGAGTTTTAATACTCTTCCCAGTTTGTTTTTCTACTTCACTTCAGAATCGTTTGAACATTTCAAATGAATCCGACTTATGTTTCATCAGATAGACATATCCATATCGGGATAGGTCATCCGTGAAAGTTATGAAGTAGAAATATCCACCTCTAGCACTGATGCTCATGGGCCCGCATACATCAGTATGTACTAGGCCCAAGAGCTCAGTATCTCTCTCACCTTTTCCAGTAAAAGATGACTTGGTCATTTTACCAAGAAGACAGAACTCACAGGTTGGAAGTGATTCACAATCACTGACTTTGAGGATTTTCTCTTGAGTCTACATGTTTATTCTGTTCTTGTTTATATGACCTAGCCTACAGTGCCATAAGTAGATATCTGACACACTATCTAATCTAGGGTGCTTGCCAGTTGAATAGACTCTTATCAGGCTTGATCTTTTTGGTCTGGCTCTGCACTGATGTCCCAGTCTGAACTTGCACCTTCTTCACTTTCTTCTTCTTGTTCTTCTTTCCTTTCTCAAAGGATCGAGAACCAGAAGACGAACCTCCCACTGAGTTCACCGACTCCTTGAGGAGTTGGTGATCTTTCTCAAAGTTCTGAAGCAACCCCAGTAACCCGTGGTAGTTCTCTTTAGGCTTTGTCATTCTATAATGAGTGAGGAATGGGAGATAAGACTTGGGCAACGAGTTCAGTATTGCATCTTTCCCAAGCTGCTCATGCAAGGGAAAGCCGAGCTTGCTCAATCATTCCATCAGCTCGATCATGTACAATACATGATCAGTGACAGAGACTCCATCTCATATTTTGACATTGAAGATGGCACAACTAGTCTTGTGCCTCTCTACGTCATCGGGTGTACCAAAGGTATCCTCCAACACTTGAAGCATGTCCTTTGGTTGAGCCGTCTCGAATCTGCGACTGAACTCGTCGCTCATGATAGCAGCTAGCATGATACAGCACATCGTGGTCCGGTCACTGAGCCACTTCTGGTAAGTGTCTCTGACTGTTCCACATGCATTGACAGCTGGCTCCTCAGGTGCAGGATCTAATATCACATATAGGATCCGTTCATGCTCTAGGACTATCTTCAACTTTCGATACCAGCTATCGAAGTTGGATCCCACCAACTTATCATTGTCCAACAATGATCAGAGTGATAGGGAAGTGGCCATATTTGCACAAAGGAGAACCATAACCTAATTAGTAATTGATTCATTAAACCTAAAGATTTGGACTTTAATCAAAAGGTTTCTCCCACTATTTTATTCGAATTGGTAGCCTCTACCTCCAATTCGAGGAATTACCCTAATTCCTTAGCGGGTACTAGAATCCACTTAGACTGCACACAAGCCCAACTTTGGTTGGCCAACCCATGTACATCTAAGGGTAGGTTCATAACCAATTGTTTCTCTAAACAATTTCTAGTAATTTTAATTTTGCCTCAGAAACCTAATCAGTAGGCTTTGGCCTCCACTGTAAGGATCCAGTTAGGTCCAACCATTAACATGATCATACTTGGTATATCTAACCAACGAATGATTAAGCCCAACTTTGGTTGGCTCACCTAACCACCATTAGAGAGATACTTCCAAGTCGTCATATGATGAGTGATAATTCCATTAGTCAACAAGCACCAGGCCTTTGGGTCTGCAATGATTATTGAGTTCATGGACTCATTATCAAACACCTTAATGGGAGGCTATGACTCAGTTATCTCCATAACTTTATCATTTTAAGGACCTAATAATTTTAGAGGATTTAAATAATATAGAGGATGAGGTCAGATGAACCAGCTTATCATGATCCTCCCACTGACTTCACCAAGTCAGCTTAAGGGAGACCATTAAAAGGGCTGGTCTAGGAGCACCTAAATCAGTCACACTGATTTACCTAGCTGACATGGGTCAGCTCGAATAGTCAAGTGATCCGATCAAAACATAATTTCACCAAGAGGCCAGGTAAGTTCGATCAGTGGGAGGGTCTGCCAAAGCTTGCCTTAGACACCATCATGAATGGCCAGATAAGCGGGCTCCCAATTAAAAACCACCGGTCTGGTTTACCTTAGACACCAACTGGTTTAATTAGTTTTGATTAGATCAACCTAACAGTTCGTGCTAGATCGCTTAGCCAAGAATCAAGTCCATTTGGTTCTCGTTAAAGACATGGACTTGACCAACTACAACTATTGTAATTGATCTAGAGAATCCTTGACCTAATCTAAGACAACAATTGATTAGATTTAGTCAATTCTCTAATTAAGTCCATCTTTAATCTAACCATAGGTCTAACCCAATTAATGGACCTAATTTCCACTAACCCATTAACCCAATGTGTTATGATTTGTGTCTTAGGTTCTTCAATTCACAATCCTAGAACCTAATCAAACAACTTCTTAATTCTTAATTAAATTTTGGGCTGAGGGTTGGGTTCGGCTTTTCAAAAAATCATTTTCATATTTGTAAAACAATTTTACAATATGATTCTACCAATCATATTGCATGTTTGATTCATAATCAAGATGCAAGTGAAATAAACATGAAACTACTTTAGATCTAATCTAAACAGGTTCATGTAATTGAAATAATTTCAACTTTAAATAATTTCTTTGTATAAAAATTATTAACAAAGAGATTTTATTTCAGATTTAAACATCTTTTAAATCTAATAAATCATAAATTTAATCTAGATCATATCTAACAAATTTATGATTAAAGATAGATCTACACAAACTAGGACAACCTTTGCACTGTAAGGGGTAAACCTTACAGCAGGACAACCTTGCAGTTTGTGATTGATCTAAAATTTTAATTTTAGATTTAATAATCAGATTATAAATTAGATCTAATCTAAAAAATAATCTAAGCATGTATAAATAATCATGTAATAAAGAACCTAGGCTCTGATACCAATTGAAGGAACCAGATCTAGGGTTTCAGGGTTAGATCTTGAAACTTTTTCAAGATCATACAGCGGAAGACTAAAATAAATTAAAATTTATTTTTTAAAACTAGAGAATCCCTAGATCTAAGATCCTATTACATGATTATTACATGGCATTAAATCAAAAATTAAAATATATAAATAAAGCATGAACTACATGTTGATCATATCAACATGTTTCTATACTACATCTAATGTATGTATTAAACAATAGATCAGATCTATTACCTTGCAAGTTAGACGCTCTAACCTCGCTGATCTGGGCTTAAGGATGATGTTTCAAGCCGCACACGCGTCCGGCCTCTAGGAGTCGTCCACACGAGCCCACGAATCTCGATCAGAAGTCCTGCTTCAGGAAATCAGCACAGTATGCTAGTACTGCGCTGATCCTTCTTTGATGGTTGATCAGGTGCCTCCTTCTTCTTGATTTGGACTCTTCCAAAGATGGAAAGTAGAAGGAGGAGTTTCAGATCTGAGACGCTCTCAGGAAACTCAAGATGGAAGGAGGAAAGATATGAAAATAAAAATCCTAGAAGAAGACCCTCTTCTTCTTCACGTTTTTCTCTCTAAACACCCAAACTTACGTCTTTTATATCTCCACGACCCAAAGGTATTTCTCTCTGATTTTTGGATGGCAGAAAGGCCTCTCAAAAAAATATCTCTCCTTAAAATTTCATGAAGAAACTTGTCTTATATAGAGAGATATGATAGAGTCCTTGTCTAGGTCAAACACCTAGTCAAGGCTTATCCAAACATGGCAAATAAAGGGATGCCCAACTCTTGAGCACCTCCTTCATATTTTCGTGGATGGATCAACAAAAAAGGGTGCACAATGTAAACCCTAAAAGCCACGAAAATTCCAAAACAAATTTGGATAAATTCGGTGCAAAATTGAAAGAGTTTTGGATTTCTAAAACTCTATCTCATAGAATTCAAAATCCAAACTTATTCCTTTTAGATTTGATCCAAACCACCTTCCATGTAAGAAAGAAGAGAAGAGACCTTTTGTGAACGTGGGAGAAATCTGGGAGAGGGCTTTTGTCACACAAAATAAGTGGAGATTGACGTTGAATAAGAGAGAGGGCATGGAGAAGGCTTATGTGGTGCAAGGTGGAATCCTAGTCCTACTAGGATTCTGTCTCATGACTTATTTTAATTTGGTTTCCCAAACCAAATCAAATCAAAATTAGATCAACCCAATTAAAATAGGTCTTAACCTAATTAAGAACTTAATTTAATCAGATTAAATTAGATTTAAATCTGATTTAATTTTCTAATCAAATTAGAAATTAGATTGACCCAAGTCCTAGTTGAACTAGGACTAGTTTTTCCTTGCACTTGGCTTATCCAATAAATCAATTGGACTTGATCCAATCAAGCCCAAACTAAATCTAATTAAATCATATTTAATTAGACTTAATCTCAGCCCATTGGCTTAATCAAATTAAGCCAATTAGCAATCAAATTGCTAATCGATCCTCCTGCAATACTTGCACTGGGTTAAATGTCAATCGTATTGATTATTTAACCCTATAATGATTCTTAATCGTTGATCAACCATCCGATCGGATCATGAACTCTAATGTGTGTGACCTCATAGGTCCGAACCTAAGCCGGTAGCATAGAAACAAATTCCTATACCAATCAAAGTGACCATCTAGCAATGGTACCCGACGTTCGGATAGGTCGAATGTGTAGAACAACATCCTTAGAACCCATGCGGATATAGTTTTCATATAATTCATCCCCTTGACCAAAATGATCATAGGACACCCCAGAGCTCAACTGTCAACTCTGATCAGGTTGTCCACATTGTATTTCAAAATATCAAATCCATCTGATGGATTACCCTGGCCAAGGTTTTGCTAAATTGAAATACAGCGACTCATTCTTCTCCAACTCTTGGAGTGGTCAATCCCATCTCGATCACACTCTGACTTCGCAAGTACTTGACTGTGCCCAGAAGCCTTCCGTCTCTGAATTAGAAATTCAGTTAGTCCAGTACCAAAGCACAGTGAGTTGCTTGCAAGTCACTGAGGTGATCTCAAGTCTAAGGGACACTTATACCTATATCCCATCAGAGACATTCTCGACAGCAGAATGCTCTGGAGTTGGTCACGTTCAATGACGATGTACCTTACATCTCACCTGTATGCCATACCAGTGTCTCCACACTCCTTGGTTAAGAGGACAACCAACCCATATGGCCTACAGCGACCTATGCTCGATAGAAGCTGTCGTCCTTATTAACAGCCTATCATTTGGTCGTGAACAGTTTTAAGGACTAATCGATAAATCCTCTCTTTATCGAACTTAAATAGTCCTAAGGACTTCATCATAACAACGGAGTTCATTAGAAGATGAAAGCTTATGATGAAAATGCCAAATATATTTTATTTATTAACAAATCAATTACAATACTTGGTTGCTCAACCGTCAACAGCTTGACGATTGGCTTTT